>NC_143385.1:28972219-29272219 GCF_980474605.1 Leiobunum rupestre | reverse complement strand
TCTATATGGCCTCTTTCAGGTTGGGTTTTCACCTATGAGGCCAGTGTTAAGTTGTGTTTTCAGGTTGGGCTTTCACCTAAGAAGCCAGTCTTAAATTGTGTTTTCATCTATATGGCCTCTTTCAGGTTGGGTTTTCACCTATGAGGCCAGTGTTAAGTTGTGTTTGCAGGTTGGGCTTTCACCTAAGAAGCCAGTCTTAAATTGTGTTTTCATCTATATGGCCTCTTTCAGGTTGGGTTTTCACCTATGAGGCCAGTGTTAAGTTGTGTTTGCAGGTTGGGCTTTCACCTAAGAGGCCAGTCTTAAATTGTGTTTTCATCTATATGGCCTCTTTCAGGTTGGGTTTTCACCTATGAGGCCAGTGTTAAGTTGTGTTTTCAGGTTGGGCTTTCACCTAAGAAGCCAGTCTTAAATTGTGTTTTCATCTATATGGCCTCTTTCAGGTTGGGTTTTCACCTATGAGGCCAGTGTTAAGTTGTGTTTGCAGGTTGGGCTTTCACCTAAGAGGCCAGTCTTAAATTGTGTTTTCATCTATATGGCCTCTTTCAGGTTGGGTTTTCACCTATGAGGCCAGTGTTAAGTTGTGTTTGCAGGTTGGGCTTTCACCTAAGAGGCCAGTCTTAAATTGTGTTTTCATCTATATGGCCTCTTTCAGGTTGGGTTTCACCTATGAGGCCAGTGTTAAGTTGTGTTTGCAGGTTGGGCTTTCACCTAAGAGGCCAGTCTTAAATTGTATTTTCATCTATATGGCCTCTTTCAGGTTGGGTTTTCACCTATGAGGCCAGTGTTAAGTTGTGTTTGCAGGTTGGGCTTTCACCTAAGAGGCCAGTCTTAAATTGTGTTTTCATCTATATGGCCTCTTTCAGGTTGGGTTTTCACCTATGAGGCCAGTGTTAAGTTGTGTTTGCAGGTTGGGCTTTCACCTAAGAGGCCAGTCTTAAATTGTGTTTTCATCTATATGGCCTCTTTCAGGTTGGGTTTTCACCTATGAGGCCAGTGTTAAGTTGTGTTTGCAGGTTGGGCTTTCACCTAAGAGGCCAGTCTTAAATTGTGTTTTCATCTATATGGCCTCTTTCAGGTTGGGTTTTCACCTATGAGGCCAGTGTTAAGTTGTGTTTGCAGGTTGGGCTTTCACCTAAGAGGCCAGTCTTAAATTGTGTTTTCATCTATATGGCCTCTTTCAGGTTGGGTTTCACCTATGAGGCCAGTGTTAAGTTGTGTTTGCAGGTTGGGCTTTCACCTAAGAGGCCAGTCTTAAATTGTATTTTCATCTATATGGCCTCTTTCAGGTTGGGTTTTCACCTATGAGGCCAGTGTTAAGTTGTGTTTTCAGGTTGGGCTTTCACCTAAGAGGCCAGTCTTAAATTGTGTTTTCATCTATATGGCCTCTTTCAGGTTGGGTTTTCACCTATGAGGCCAGTGTTAAGTTGTGTTTGCAGGTTGGGCTTTCACCTAAGAGGCCAGTCTTAAATTGTGTTTTCATCTATATGGCCTCTTTCAGGTTGGGTTTTCACCTATGAGGCCAGTGTTAAGTTGTGTTTGCAGGTTGGGCTTTCACCTAAGAGGCCAGTCTTAAATTGTGTTTTCATCTATATGGCCTCTTTCAGGTTGGGTTTCACCTATGAGGCCAGTGTTAAGTTGTGTTTGCAGGTTGGGCTTTCACCTAAGAGGCCAGTCTTAAATTGTATTTTCATCTATATGGCCTCTTTCAGGTTGGGTTTTCACCTATGAGGCCAGTGTTAAGTTGTGTTTGCAGGTTGGGCTTTCACCTAAGAGGCCAGTCTTAAATTGTGTTTTCATCTATATGGCCTCTTTCAGGTTGGGTTTTCACCTATGAGGCCAGTGTTAAGTTGTGTTTGCAGGTTGGGCTTTCACCTAAGAGGCCAGTCTTAAATTGTGTTTTCATCTATATGGCCTCTTTCAGGTTGGGTTTTCACCTATGAGGCCAGTGTTAAGTTGTGTTTGCAGGTTGGGCTTTCACCTAAGAGGCCAGTCTTAAATTGTGTTTTCATCTATATGGCCTCTTTCAGGTTGGGTTTCACCTATGAGGCCAGTGTTAAGTTGTGTTTGCAGGTTGGGCTTTCACCTAAGAGGCCAGTCTTAAATTGTATTTTCATCTATATGGCCTCTTTCAGGTTGGGTTTTCACCTATGAGGCCAGTGTTAAGTTGTGTTTTCAGGTTGGGCTTTCACCTAAGAAGCCAGTCTTAAATTGTGTTTTCATCTATATGGCCTCTTCCAGGTTGGGTTTTCACCTAAACGATCAGTCTTTAGTTATGTTTTAGCGAAGAGGCTAGTTTTCTGTTGCTTAAATTATGAGTCTGACGTTTTTTTTTAATTTTACTGCGGACCAATAATAATGTAGTGGCTTTTGTCGTTTTTCCTTTTGTTTGGAGTATCCTTGTAGTACAAGTGAACACTTTTTAGGTACGCGTTTAACATCTTAATCGCCAGTTTGAAGTATGCACTTACATCGTGTTCCATGCTAATGATATCAGTTGAATGTTTTATGGAACTTTGTGGTGCGGGGGAGAAGAAATAGGTATCACTTTCGCCAAAGACGCTAGAGGGCCAGTAGCTTTGGATGTCTCTGAACGTTGACAAATCCAACGGCAAGGCGTAGACGTCTATCATCTAATTTTGAAAATTTATTTTTATTGCTTTTTCGAATAAACTGAAGAATTGCTATTATAAGTTATGTAATACTCATTAGAAATTCTTTGGGTTTATGTTTTACTAAAAGCTTTCTGAATAGAAAGGTAAACAATTTCCAAATGAAGAAGTAACATTAAAAATGCACGATACTGATAGAAATTATGTGACTTTTAATACTAAGCAATCCTTTAACTACTTACAAAACGGTTTTCTGTTTTGGCATTCATATCCTTCAAGAAACTGAACGGCACCCCCACAACATCGACACTAATTAAAGATAAATAAAATTAAAAATTAAATAATTTGTTTAATGGTAAAAATTACGGTTTTCTTTTCAAAAAATTGCCACCTATTTAAGTAATAATATAATATGATAATAATAATAAAACAATACAAAATGTTTTGTGAGGTTAAAGACGAATTATTCATGTTCGCTATGGACCACGATTTTAGATTTCTCGCGCATTTTTGAAACGGAGAGCTAGCTTTACTTTTCCTGCTAACGATTCCACTTAAATATTGTTCATCATTTAAAAATATGGCAAAAATTCCAAATTCAGAGAGTCATGCTGAATATCGAAATGTCTATTTTCTAGCTAGATATTACCGAAATTATGGAGATTATGAAAATTATAAAATTTATTATATGTTAATGTTATCATGTTGAAGGTTGATACAACCAAGTTACTGGTCAAAATCACATTACCTAAGGTGGTTATTTATATTAAGGGTCGACCATTAGGGAACGACAGAGCTATCTTGACCAATTAATGAAATACTTGCTGTGATTACTATAAAAAACAACAGTGCATAGAACAAAAAATACAGAAATGTATTAACCTTAATAGAATCTACTGATTATAATACAATACCTGCAATTATATAATTTTGCGAAATGGCCTTGAAGGGCATATAAAATTGTCATGGCATATTGAAGTCGTTCTTGTTCCTGTAATTAATTATAAAATCACAGTTATTGGACTAAATAACTATTGCAATATATTATATATCATAATATTTATAATTTATGTTGAATAGTTGAATAATAGACAATAGTAATTAATACTAATAAATTATAATGTTTATAATTAATGTTGAATAATAGACAATAGTAATTAATACTAATAAATTATAATGTTTATAATTAATGTTGAATAATATACAATAGTAATTAATACTAATACATTATAATATTTATAATTCATGTTGAATAATATACAATAGTAATTAATACTAATAAATTATAATGTTTATAATTAATGTTGAATAATAGACAATAGTAATTAATACTAATAAATTATAATGTTTATAATTAATGTTGAATAATATACAATAGTAATTAATACTAATACATTATAATATTTATAATTCATGTTGAATAATATACAATAGTAATTAATACTAATAAATTATAATATTTATAATTCGTGTAGAATAATATACAATAGTAATTAATACTAATACATTATAATATTTATATTCCGTGTAAAATAATATACAATCGTAATTAACACTAATAAATTATAATATTTATAATTCGTGCAAAATAATATGCAATAGTAATTAATACTAAAAAAATATAATATCAATGTTTCATAAAGATAATTTATATGAATAAATAATTATATCAATGTTTCAATAAGATAATTAATTTTAATAATATTACCATTAATCATTAATATGTATTTGTAACATTATTTATTAGGAAGGGAATGCCTATACTAAGAAACCATGTACAAATGAACTAAATTACTTGCAGATAGCCAATGCGAAGATTTCTGAGGCCATGAAAACTGAAATAATTTGAACAAAGTCTTAATTTTATCGTATTAATAAAATATCTTGACCATGGTTAAGTAGATAATATTTGAAAAAACAAACCGACTGATACTTAATTGTTTTAAAACCTTTTATTACAATGTTATAATTATTATATATTATTATTATTAAATTATATTAGAACATTGTAATAAATTTTTTTAAAACAATTAAGATTCAGTCGGGTTATTCTCATATTATTATATACAATCTTAATATATTATTACGATTTTCCAATTGCGAAACTGTTAGCTATTTTCTTGCTATATTTTCGCGAACAAATAAACTTCACCGCACTCACTTCCATTTATAGAAAGATGAATCTCTTCCAGTTACGGAGTAACTTAGATTCAGTGTTAGTGAACTTGATTCCATACTTCACTCATTCAATAATTCTTTTTTGACAAGTTCTGTGTATACAAACAAAAGTGAAGTAACACGTACAAAAACTAATCTCGCAATTCTTGGCTCGTCCTTAATTCTAGGTAATTCGATAATACATTTGAAGAGTTGAACAGTAATAAAGGGCCGTTTATAGTTATAAATATTAAAAATTCTAAATAAAGTTGCTTTTTGATATTTTATGAGGAAGTTATCAAACAAAATATTTTAAGCGAAGGATATTAGACTATTAGCGAAATAAATTTTTCCGAATAATCTAAAAGCTACACACCGTTAACAATGACCGCAATAGCTTTTAAATAATAGATTATTCCCGCCAATTTGCTGATGCAATTGCACCGAAGTGATAACGCCTGTGCAAAATGATTTGATACAATTTAAGACGATCCGCGAGCATCGTGGTCGAATATATCCCCGTCACGAGTAATTGGTGGAAAAATATCACTGGCCTGTGCTTAAATCGTGTTAGATGGGGGAAAAACTTACTTTTCGAGCAAGAGAGGATTGGGAGAAACGGTAAATATCGGTTCAACATAGTAATCGCATTCATTTCCTAAACCAAATGTCTTTCGACTCAGATAAAGCGCACATTGTTGACATTGGTTCCGTCCACCTCTTGTGACCGGGGAAACTATACCATTATGGCCACGGATAGTCTCAACGTAGTCCCTTTATCGTAGTATAATTTTAAAAGTTATTGGTATTGTAGTAAGTAACATAATAACATAAGTATGACATTGAAAGATTTCGGTGAATGTCGTATCGTGATTAGTAGTCACGTTTGCGAAATTATGGCCCAAGTAGTTCGATGGCTATAAATACGAGCGAAAAGACGTTCAAGTCTCAAATTTTAAAATAACTAACTAATATAATCGTCAATTCAATAGTCAATTGAGTTGTCAGTCCTTAGCCACATAATGATTTATATGGTCATTGGCGAAACAGACTATCATTGAAGAACTTAGCGTTGTGAGAATAGGAAGTGACATACTTATGGTTGTTATGTTACTTTTGGTATTATATATCAGATTTGACATGATTTACGTCTTCCGAGGAGCTACAGCGAATCACATTAAAAAACTGAACACCCATTTGGAAAATTTCGTGATTTTACAAATAAGAAACTTAATTGGATTGTCTCATTCTTTACTCAATATTCCAATATTCATTTCGGTTATGTATTCTACCTTTCCGCGTCGCAATAAGGTGTTACCTACCTTGGTTCACATTTCTTCGAAGAATCTGAAGATTTTCACGTTTTAAAATTCTGAAAAAGGTTTGACGTTATTGGAAAAACGGGCCTTTATTTATGAAACATGATATGTGCTTATTATTGCCAGTTTCTCTTATTCATTTGGAAATTTATTTAACACATATTTTTTAAATACGGGTAATGATTTGAAAGTAACGGAAAACACATGTCGCAGGTACTTTATACAGTCTAATAATGTTAATTTTATTCTCCCGCCGTTTTGAATAAATAATGATTATCGGTCACCTTTAGCTGCTGGCCAAACTCCGCTGTTTTGAACTTTTACCGGCTTTATCCGGATTTTATTTTGAAAAAACGATGGTTGCCATTTACGCAAACAACATTCAAAAAGTATAATATAAATGTTTGAAGGACCAACGGGATAGGCAGTGTAAACTGACTGGAAAATTATTATTGAAATTCTGTTATGTAACTTTATCAAAAATAATTTTTCAAAATTAAACAATTTAAAGGACAAAACATTTTTAGTCATTTTAAAGCATATTTTTTACGTCACATGCAACTGCATATTTTAAAACTATTCCGATAGTTTTAGATAAAAACTATCAATTATGAACCAACTGCAATTAAAACCTTTTGGAAAATATTTTTCTTTGTGAAAATATAACCTACGCTTTAACTTGAAATAAGGCTTGATGATCAATTGTACGCTAGAACCGGATGGTACAAGAGTCTAAACAATAATTGCCACGATTCGATTTTTAGGTTAGAGCGTAGGTTTTGAAAAAAAGGATTTATTATGAACAAAAGTTAGATGTGTACAAATTAAAGTTATATACTGTATTCAAAATAAAGGTAAACAAAACAGAACAAGATGTGCTAAGTTATGAAACATTACTTTATTATTCCAATTTTCGGTACAGAAAATATCAAAATGTTGCCTTTATTTTCACATAAAAATTACTTATAATTATTAACATTAACAATTCAAATAATTTTAAACAATTTTTTGACATTAAGTTAAAGGTACAGAAATTTTCGAAGACACAGGTAAAATACTCTTCCACATCAATATAGTAGGCCTCCTTGAAAAGGGATTGGAGCTAGGATTAAAATGAAACTTTACAATACATTGTTGATCGAAATAAAAATACTTATTTTCCGCCTCTTGAATGTTAACTGTTTTATATATACGGTCATGATAATTTTCATAAGCAGATCAATATATGGGTTTGAGTCTCATCGACCCGTCATGTTACCATAAAAAATTAATTGTAGTAAAATTGGTCGAGCGTGTTAATGTTAGTTAGAAACGTCGGTATATGGGCAAAAATTGGTTGTGCAGAAAAGCCAAAAATGATCCATACCTATTTTCGACTGTTACCAGTCTCTTAACTATTGTTGAGATATTTCTAAATTATTGGAAATTATTTACAAAAAAAGTGTAATCGAAGGAGCTAAAAAAGATGTCTTTTTCGAATTAATTATCTTGTTTTTGCACGCATTTTTATATTTTTGATAGGATTGTCAATAGGATACTCCTACTTATCTTATAATATATAAGCATTTTTGATATAAATAAGGTATTATTGCTACTCAGGACGGATAACCATGTTGAGTTGACTTTGAGAATTTGCTTCCAATCGAGTCTTACTCGAAAATTAAGTTCATTCTCTATAAAATTTAACTAAAATTGACTTCCTCAAATTAAGTGATTGAAAAACGTGCCAGTGGCTTTTTTTGCGCTGGGGATCGTCTCAACATAGACAATATCCCTGAGTGCGAGACTCGCAATCTAAGACGGCTTTGCTATATAGTTAAAAAACGAACAATGTATTTCAAGATTGTAATTATGAAAGCTGTAACATTTCAAAATATAACGTTGCAATTCGCATTTTAGATTTTTTTTAAACCATTGCTAGATTCGTAATATTTGAATAAATTCAATATTTTAATGTTTAAAGTCATTTTCAGTTACATTTTATTACTAAGGAGATCAGATTTCTCTAAACGACTGACCATTTGGACTACTAAGCTATTTATACCTAATCTTCAATTTAAACCTTTAAGCAATTGTGACAACTTAATATAAAAATATTATATCTGTGTAATATGATTTGTTTATACTTTAAATATTTTCTTGGACCTAATTTTCAGGATATATTTGTTTTTTTTTCATTGAAAACTTATCTGGGCCATGAAGACATCTTTCGACCACAAACGCTAAGTTGCTGAGAGCAAAGCCATACAAAAATAACCAAAACATGGATAGAAGATTAATCAATTCGGTAGCTTTCTCTTCTTCCAAACGAACTTCCTGAAAAGCATCTTTGACGAGATACATACAGGGTGTTTTTATTTACTCGAAAAAGTGACTCTTTTCAAAAACCATATTTTCTAGAAAAGTGAAATTTGTACTGTACATTATACGTGCCGGGGGACACTTTCTACCAAAATTACATCTAAATTGAAAAAATATTTTCCCGTTTTTTTTAAATTTAAATTTTAACCGCTAGGTGCTATAAGAAAATTGTCAAAGATAAAATTGTAGAGGTTCACTGAAAACGTACCAATAGCGTTGGCGCGAAAAAAATACGCGTCTTTTTCACTGACAAAATATGACTTGAAAATATGACAAGTTGGGCAAGCTAAAATATTTTTTTTGAATTCCATTGGGAGAGTAGTGTAACTTTATGAAAATCAGAAATTTGTTAATCTTGTGTTTAATTCAATAAACACTGCTACAAAATCGAGGAGAAAATGGTGCAGAAATTAAATTAATTAATTAAATTATTAATGGCGATTTAAATTACGTAAGATCTGGCTACCTTGCTGGCTAATGTGCCGATTCGTTTCACCCTATTCATCGTTTTGAAATACAGTAGTTCACATTTCGTTGGTCATGAGCCGTGGCACTCTTTTTGACACCACAATATGGCTCTTTTAGCTATTAACTTTTCCTGTTAGTTTTTTAATCTAATAGGCCTGTGTTTGCATCTAGTCGTATTCGAAACCTATTTTAACCCTGATAGGCGAGAAGATAAATAGACCACAGGTTTAAAGGTCAGTAAAAACCTTAAATTTATTTAGTAATTAAATAACTGTAATACATACTGTGTAACATTATTGTCGTAATCAATCTTAACAATCATGCCTCGATATTCCAGAGCTGATCGTACCAGTGGTCATTTACTACGCGGAAGGTGGAAGAAATCTATGACGAGTGAATGAGATCTTTGAGCAACTACATCCAGATAGAAGACCATCCATAACTACTGTAAGGCGAGCTGTAAATGACTTTCACCAGTATGGTAACGTACAACCTCGATTTCGTGGGCCTGGTCAGCGGGATTTAGTAGTTGTGCCGCGGCGAGTAAGGATTTGGCTTGCAGTAAAACTCGCATTTGGGAAATTTTACATAGGCATAAGTACCATCCTTACAAAGCGACGCCTAACTACGGTTTGCGAGATGGAGACGCTCAACGACGGCTGGATTTTGGCAACTGTCTGGTCAATTCCGTGCACGACGACCCACAATTCCTCCGCAACATGCTATTCTCGGATGAATCCTCGTTTGCAAGAGACGGCCCTTACAATCACCAAAATAATCATGTTTGGGAAGACACAAATCCACACTGGGGATATGAACACCGTCACCAATTTCAATTTGGACGCTTGAGTGGTTGGATTGGTCTTGTTGGAAACCGTTTAATTGGCCCAGTATTCTTACCGCAAAATCTAAATGGCCAGAGTTATTTAGATTTCTTGAGAAATGAGCTAGAACAACAACTTGACGAACTGCCGTTGGCGCAACGAGCAAGACTGTGGTTTCAGCAAGATGATGCCCCGCCTCATTACCACAGAGCCGTGAGAGATTACTTAAAAACGAATTTCCACAACGATGGATAGGGAGAAACGGTCCCGTACACTGGCCAGCAAAGTTTCCCGATCTGACTCCGTTGGATTTCTTTCTTTGGGGCTTGGTCAAAGACAGGGTGAACGCCACTCTGGTTGAGACCCTTAAAAATCAGCGTCAACGAATTGTAAGCGCTTGCCGGGAAGTGACCCCGGAAATGATTCAAGCCGCCTTCGACAATATGATTGTTCGTGCACAAGCCTGCATCGCAGCCAAAGGTGGTATTTTCGAAACGTACTTATAATTTTTTTGTAAGTAGATAAATAAAATGTATCTTTGTTTTTCAAGTAAATCGCATTTGTAATCCTACGAAATTTAATCGTGTAATACCTTCTTCGCCATTGTCTCCTCGATTTTTCAGCGGTGTTTATTGCATTAAACACCAGATTAACAAATTTCTGACTTTCATAAAGTTACCCTACTCCCCAATGGAATTAAAAAAAGTTATTTTAGCTTGCCCAACTTGTCACTTTTTCAAGTCGTATTTTTTAACTGAAAAAGACGTGTGTTTTTTTCGCGCCGACGCTCTTTGTACGTTTTCGGTGACGCTCTACAATTTTCTCATTGAAATTTTCTTATAGCACCTAGCGGTTAAAATTGAAATTAAAAAAGCGGGAAAATATTTTTCGATTAAGCTGCAATTTTGATAGAAAGTGTCCCCCGGCACGTATAATGTACAGTACAAATTTCAACTTTTTAGAATACACAGTTTTTTTTTAAAATATCACTTTTTCGAGCAAAAAAAAAAACCCTCTATATTGATAGCCTTGACAGTGCATAGATTTCGAAGTTGGGGAACCACTTTGAAAATGTACACCGGATTTCCAATATCCCAAAGATTTTCAATGTGTCTTTCGATTTCTCGAGATATCCAATATTTATTTCGATTTCTCGAGATTTCCAATATTGTTATCGATTTCCCGACTTCCAGAAATATCGAAAATATTTTCGTTTATTTTTGTAGATTTCCAATATTTCTTTGAATCTCGAGATTTCTATTAGTTCTTTGGATTTCTCTAGATTTCTAATAATTCTTTGGATTTCTCTAGATTTCTAATATTTCTTTGGATTTCTCTTGATTTCTAATATTTCTTTGGATTTCTCTAAATTTCTAATATTTCTTTGGATTTCTCTAGATTTCTAATATTTCTTTGGATTTCTCTTGATTTCTAATATTTCTTTGGATTTCTCTTGATTTCTAATATTTCTTTGGATTTCTCTAGATTTCTAATATTTCTTTGGATTTCTCTAGATTTCTAATATTTCTTTGGATTTCTCTTGATTTCTTATATTTCTTTGGATTTCACTAAATTTCTAATATTTCTTTGGATTTCTCTAAATTTCTAATATTTCTTTGGATTTCTCTAGATTTTTAATATTTCTTTGGATTTCTCTAGATTTCTAATATTTCTTTGGATTTCTCTAGATTTCTAATATTTCTTTGGATTTCTCTAGATTTCTAATATTTCTTTGGATTTCTCTAGATTTCTAATATTTCTTTGGATTTCTCTTGATTTCTAATATTTCTTTGGATTTCTCTAGATTTCTAATATTTCTTTGGATTTCTCTAGATTTTTAATATTTCTTTGGATTTCTCTAGATTTCTAATATTTCTTTGGATTTCTCTAGATTTCTAATATTTCTTTGGATTTCTCTAGATTTCTAATATTTCTTTGGATTTCTCTAGATTTCTAATATTTCTTTGGATTTCTCTTGATTTCTAATATTTCTTTGGATTTCTCTAGATTTCTAATATTTCTTTGGATTTCTCTAGATTTCTAATATTTCTTTGGATTTCTCTTGATTTCTAATATTTCTTTGGATTTCTCTTGATTTCTAATATTTCTTTGGATTTCTCTAGATTTCTAATATTTCTTTGGATTTCTCTAGATTTCTAATATTTCTTTGGATTTCTCTAGATTTCTAATATTTCTTTGGTTTTCTCTTGATTTCTAATATTTCTTTGGATTTCTCTAGATTTCTAATATTTCTTTGGATTTCTCTTGATTTCTAATATTTCTTTGGATTTCTCTTGATTTCTTATATTTCTTTGGATTTCTCTTGATTTCTAATATTTCTTTGGATTTCTCTTGATTTCTAATATTTCTTTGGATTTCTCTAGATTTCTAATATTTCTTTGGATTTCTCTAGATTTCTAATATTTCTTTGGATTTCTCTAGATTTCTAATATTTCTTTGGTTTTCTCTTGATTTCTAATATTTCTTTGGATTTCTCTAGATTTCTAATATTTCTTTGGATTTCTCTTGATTTCTAATATTTCTTTGGATTTCTCTTGATTTCTTATATTTCTTTGGATTTCTCTTGATTTCTAATATTTCTTTGGATTTCTCTTGATTTCTAATATTTCTTTGGATTTCTCTTGATTTCTAATATTTCTTTGGATTTCTCTAGATTTCTAATATTTCTTTGGATTTCTCTTGATTTCTAATATTTCTTTGGATTTCTCTTGATTTCTAATATTTCTTTGGATTTCTCTAGATTTCTAATATTTCTTTGGATTTCTCTAGATTTCTAATATTTCTTTGGATTTCTCTTGATTTCTAATATTTCTTTGGATTTCTCTTGATTTCTAATATTTCTTTGGATTTCTCTTGATTTCTAATATTTCTTTGGATTTCTCTTGATTTCTAATATTTCTTTGGATTTCTCTTGATTTCTAATATTTCTTTGGATTTCTCTTGATTTCTAATATTTCTTTGGATTTCTCTTGATTTCTAATATTTCTTTGGATTTCTCTTGATTTCTAATATTTCTTTGGATTTCTCTAGATTTCTAATAATTCTTGGATTTCTCTAGATTTCTAATATTTCTTTGGATTTCTCTTGATTTCTAATATTTCTTTGGATTTCTCTAAATTTCTAATATTTCTTTGGATTTCTCTAGATTTCTAATATTTCTTTGGATTTCTCTTGATTTCTAATATTTCTTTGGATTTCTCTTGATTTCTAATATTTCTTTGGATTTCTCTAGATTTCTAATATTTCTTTGGATTTCTCTAGATTTCTAATATTTCTTTGGATTTCTCTTGATTTCTAATATTTCTTTGTATTTCTCTAAATTTCTAATATTTCTTTGGATTTCTCTAGATTTCTAATATTTCTTTGGATTTCTCTTGATTTCTAATATTTCTTTGGATTTCTCTAGATTTCTAATATTTCTTTGGATTTCTCTAGATTTCTAATATTTCTTTGGATTTCTCTAGATTTCTAATATTTCTTGGATTTCTCTAGATTTCTAATATTTCTTTGGATTTCTCTTGATTTCTAATATTTCTTTGGATTTCTCTAGATTTCTAATATTTCTTTGGATTTCTCTAGATTTCTAATATTTCTTTGGATTTCTCCAGATTTCTAATATTTCTTTGGATTTCTCTTGTTTTCTAATATTTCTTTGGATTTCTCTTGATTTCTAATATTTCTTTGGATTTCTCTAGATTTCTAATAATTCTTTGGATTTCTCTTGATTTCTAATATTTCTTTGGATTTCTCTAGATTTCTAATAATTCTTTGGATTGCTCTAGATTTCTAATATTTCTTTGGATTTCTCTAGATTTCTAATATTTCTTTGGATTTCTCTTGATTTCTAATATTTCTTTGGATTTCTCTAAATTTCTAATATTTCTTTGGATTTCTCTAGATTTCTAATATTTCTTTGGATTTCTCTTGATTTCTAATATTTCTTTGGATTTCTCTAGATTTCTAATATTTCTTTGGATTTCTCTTGATTTCTAATATTTCTTTGGATTTCTCTTGATTTCTAATATTTCTTTGGATTTCTCTAGATTTCTAATATTTCTTTGGATTTCTCTAGATTTCTAATATTTCTTTGGATTTCTCTAGATTTCTAATATTTCTTTGGATTTCTCTAGATTTCTAATATTTCTTTGGATTTCTTTAGATTTCTAATATTTCTTTGGATTTCTCTTGATTTCGAATATTTCTTTGGATTTCTCTTGATTTCTAATATTTCTTTGGATTTCTCTTGATTTCTAATATTTCTTTGGATTTCTCTTGATTTCTAATATTTCTTTGGATTTCTCTAGATTTCTAATATTTCTTTGGATTTCTCTTGATTTCTAATATTTATTTGGATTTCTCTTGATTTCTAATATTTCTTTGGATTTCTCTTGATTTCTAATATTTCTTTGGATTTCTCTAGATTTCTAATATTTCTTTGGATTTCACTAGATTTCTAATATTTCTTTGGATTTCTCTTGATTTCTAATATTTCTTTGGATTTCTCTAGATTTCTAATATTTCTTTGGATTTCTCTTGATTTCTAATATTTCTTTGGATTTCCCTTGATTTCTAATATTTCTTTGGATTTCTCTTGATTTCTAATATTTCTTTGGATTTCTCTAGATTTCTAATATTTCTTTGGATTTCTCTAGATTTCTAATATTTCTTTGGATTTCTCTTGATTTCTAATATTTCTTTGGATTTCTCTAGATTTCTAATATTTCTTTGGATTTATCTAGATTTCTTATATTTCTTTGGATTTCTCTAGATTTGTAATATTTCTTTTTATTTCTCTTGATTTCTAATATGTCTTTGGATTTCTCTAGATTTCTAGTATTTATCTTGTTTTTCTAGATTTCCAATAATATTGAAATATTTATCTTGTTTTTCTAGATTTCCAATAATATTGAAATATTTATCTTGTTTTTCTAGATTTCCAATAATATTGAAATATTTCCTTTGTATTTCTATATTTCCGGAATAATTATATCGTTTTCTTACTATTTGTACCCTAGATTTCTAAGTGACGAGCCCTTCAGTGCGAATAATACATATTTGCCGACATGTTCTCTAGGTTTTTCACGATTAAGATATTTTAAACTGCATCTCATTTCATCTTTGACAATTCTGCTGCCAGCTACATCAACGCTAATTTATTTATTATTTAATTTATAACTGTATTTTTCATAATATATAAAATAACGAAATAATAATCTCATATTAATTAAGGATGTGGGAAGGAGACGTGGTCTTATTTTGTAGCTTATCGTTTAATAAATGTATTTTATGACGATGGAGGAAAATGTAAAAATCATGGCACGATTCCAATTGTTCAGATTCCGTGAAAATCTATTATTATGAAATTTAAATTGTTGGTTACCCAAGAATACAAAATGAAAGTTATAACGATTTAAAAACGAAATAAAAGGTAAGATGAAAGTAAACGATAATGCAATAATTGAACACAATTCTCAATATTAAAAAAAGCTAATTAGTTATCATTTATATCTGAAACGACCCTAAATTTCATGGCTGCAGCTTGGCTACCCTGCAGGTAGATTGCAATATTTTTTTATTAATTATGAAACGACAAAAGTGATATTCACACAATTGAACATCGGGTTCAAAAACGGCTACACCCGTAGTAGCACAACACCACTGGTTCGACTGGGTTGGAAAAACAGTTGGCCGACACAGTCGGAAAACCAGTGATTATAGCGTCAAAATGTCCAACCTGGCCGACTGCCGGTAAAACAGTTGGGTAAATGCTGTTGGCCAATTCCAAAACGGAAAGGATAAATAGTCGAAATGCAGTCGGTTTTCCGTTGGAGATTACCAAAAACGACTGTTTTTTAGGATTAAACAGTTGGCCCACTTATGGTTATAATCAGCTAGGCTAATACCCAAGGCACCACCTTAGGCCAAAGCATCATGCGACTTTTGAAGCCCTTAATTCAGGTGGCCGGGTTACAATGCGTAGGAGGGTGGTGGCAAGCCCTGCATGCCACGAGATCGAGCCAACAGCTCCCTACACTAACTATTACCGTTAACCTATACAAGTTTTTATGGAAGGGGAAACCGAAGTACTCGGGGGAAAACCTCTTAAACCAGTGGGGAGAGAACTTGCAAACTCAACGCAGAAGGAGTTGGGATACCATCGATTTCAATATTTGCCCAACATGAATATTTAAAATTAACATGATATATGCTTGACAATAATAATTTAAACAAATTGATATTTAAAAATGATTTTTATTTTATTCAATCCAATTTAATTAGTTCATCAAATGCATTTGGTATTTTGTTACTTTTATCTCGGCCTCTTTCTCTATCTTTTGCATATTTCACCCAATTTTGAATTATTTTAATTATTTAAAATTTTGGCTCTCCTCGAAAATTTCTTGGACAGCTCCTGAAAACAGAAATTATATAATAAATAAATAATCACTTTATTTCTTACCTACAAACACATCATTTAACTTGATACTTTTAAATGAGTACTTTCCATTGGTATAAAGCCAATAAATTTTCAATACAAGGCTGTGGGGCTATGACATTGTGTAATATTTTGATCTACTTAAAAGAAAGTTATATTAACAAGTTAATAATTTGATATTATCATTTTTAAAATTACCTTCCATGTCTGTAGAATCCCCAACATATGAGTTATCAATTATGGAAGTAGGAACTGCAGTTTTTGTGTGTGAACTCCACAGCGGAGTGATATTGATTGAATAAATGACGCAAACTATTTTCAATGGTCATGTGAAAATGTTGATCTGCAAATTTAGCAATACTTATTTAAAAGTATCGAAAAAATATTTTATCTCCATGAATTCTCTCCATCATAAGCGTTCTCAAAAGTTGGATATGGAAATGTTTGGTTTCAATACATATCTGAGCTTCTAGATTCTTTACTCCTACGAGGACTGAATGATTACAATCATTTTGGTCTTTAAAATGAAATAATGTTACTATATTTCCAAAGCTTAAGTCTATGTTCATCAAATTAAATTTTAATTTTACCTTCTTTTGGCGACGAAATCTGGGTTCAAAACTACATGTAGAGAGCGGTAAACTGGAATTGAAAAGTAAAACACATTAATTTAGAAACAAAAGATTGAGTTTAATTTTAGCTAAATAAACCAGAAATAAAGTAAATGTAATAAGAAAAATAAATTCAATACTTTTTTTGTCCAATGTGACCAAGCCTTAACCAAATCAGTCACTTACCTAATATAAAACCAATATTAAGTAACATTGAATATTTTCAAACCTTAAATGATATGAATATTTTCAAACCTTAAATGATATGAATATTTTCAAACCTTAAATGATATGAATATTTTCAAACCTTAAATGATATGAATATTTTCAAACCTTAAATGATATGAATATTTTCAAACCTTAAATGATATGAATATTTTCAAACCTTAAATGATATGAATATTTTCAAACCTTAAATGATATGAATATTTTCAAACCTTAAATGATATGAATATTTTCAAACCTTAAATGATATGAATATTTTCAAACCTTAAATGATATGAATATTTTCAAACCTTAAATGATATGAATATTTTCAAACCTTAAATGATATGAATATTTTCAAACCTTAAATGATATGAATATTTTCAAACCTTAAATGATATGAATATTTTCAAACCTTAAATGATATGAATATTTTCAAACCTTAAATGATATGAATATTTTCAAACCTTAAATGATATGAATATTTTCAAACCTTAAATGATATGAATATTTTCAAACCTTAAATGATATGAATATTTTCAAACCTTAAATGATATGAATATTTTCAAACCTTAAATGATATGAATATTTTCAAACCTTAAATGAGATAAATATTTGTTTACCTTTAATTTGATTGTTTTCCTTTTACATTAAAACTTAAAATTAATCAAATAAGTTGAAAAATGCTAAACCCCGAGGTTGTAGTTAGGCCTAACTTTTGCCCCAGAGTTAAAAACTGTGAAAGTATTCCGAGAGATATGGAATTTTTTGGAAATGACGTAGAGTGACTTTGAAAAAATACCCGCGAGAATGAACAGCTGATGCCATCAATAACATTTTAAAGAAAATAATTATGAGTTTTCAATTTTTAAATTAGAAAAATATTATTTTGTTTGAAAATCAAAGGTTTTATCACTTTACAGTTATTAATTTTTACTATTTTAAATTTAAAAAACGACGCGTTACGAGACATCTGTTATATGACTGAATATAGCTATCATGAAGCTACTATTTTAGTAAATTTCAAATAAATATGTTCTTTGTTAATTAATTTTACTTAAGTTACTAAACTTAAATATGTTTTGAATTTTGGTTCATAAATAGTAACGAGTTATCACTTAAATTTGAAGTAAGTTAAACAAGTGGAATTGCTGTAGGCCATGTGTTGGCCAACTACAAAACGTCGACTTCATAAAGATAATTATTTTTACCGCATAAACATATTTATTTCTTAGTAATTAATTTAAGCAATAATTATAAAATATATCAAGCTTTAATTAATTATTTAAATTTTGGAAAGTTTAATTCAGTTTAAAATAATTTAGAAATTAAAAGTCAGGATGCATGCGGTTCGATAGTCGGCGAAATATCCAAATGAGTTGGGCTTTGTACTTTATACGTCACTTCGCCAACTGCGATTGTCTCCCAACTCTTCGACTCTTGTCCGACCGAAAAATGGACTACTCGTGCTACTAGGGACAACAGCACCGTCGCACAGCGATTGATGCCAAAATAAAGCTCCCTCCTATCCAGAAATCAGTATTAATCTTAATATGGATTCCTAATTTTCGTAGCAATATTGCAGACTGCCAGTGCAACAGAATCACATATGCAAGTGAATGAAAGCCAATATTTTTGTAAGGCAAGCACTTAAGGCCCCATGTTCTTGGTACATTTTCTACTCATTATGACGTCCCTTTGTAGATTCTAATACAAAAATATCTATAGACATTCTAAAGAATCCTATAGTGTTTAATAATAACAATATCCAATAGATAATATAGATAATTTTATTGACATCTTTAAAAAAAATTGTTTCGAAGTCAATATAAAGGGATTCTATTGATATTCTGTACAAACGTTGTCTAAAATATCTTTAGAGCTCTATAAGGGCTATGGGGCTGTAAGACCTTTTGACTATTAATTTTCAAGATATTTCTTAATATAATACTTAGAATAATTATCAAAAGGTTTAATAGTTAATAAATAGGTTCAAAATTGAAATTTAACAGAAACGTTAACCTGTAGAAGTAGTGGCTTAAATAATTAACTTTCGAGATTTCAATGAAAAAAACCATAAGTTACAAAGGTAGAAAAGCGGAGATCCCGCTTTGATTCTTTCTTCGTGTAGCTTTTGTTAACTTAAAAATAACAAAAATTGATTTGTTAATATTTAATTGTTTGGTAAAACAGCAATTTTCTCATGGTGTTCGCTTAACCTCATTAATTTTAATGAGTTTGTGAAATGATGGACTGAATTATGATTAATGAAATATTTGTACTATTTTACGGTGTATAATCACAAAAATGGTATCTCTAACTGAGATCATAAAGGATACCATGTAACCCGTACCCCTATTTTACAGCTACTGCACAAGTTCCCCTGGAAAGTCTATATTACCATTGGTATTATCGAGTCCCCAGATCTCCAATTAAAGGTGCGCTTTTCAGCTCTCTACATAAAGATCTGGTTTCCTGGTCTTCAATGAAACATTTTGTCTCAAGGCCTCTTTTGGAAGATCAATCAATCAAGTTCATTTTTTGCTATATAAAATTTACATGATTAATTAAGGGCTAAGCCCTTTTATATATTAAGTGTTTCAACTATTCAAATCAAAACCGAAATTACACTAAATGTAAGATAATTTTTTTTTAAATCCTATGATTAATAAAAGATGAAAAATTAGCCTTAAATAAAAAACTACAGTTAAATATTATAAATTGTAAATAAAATGGCTCGTTAAATTTATTTTGTTTACTAAGCAATTACATTTTTGTAAAGACGTAGCAGATTATATAATAATAAATGTGAATTGTAAAAAATTACGTAATTTTTTGATAGTTAAACAATTTTTCCTTTAACAGCTAATGAGTTCTAGTTCTAATTATTGTTTATGAATTTTCAGAAAATTTAAAATCGTAATTTATTATAATAAATAAAAATTAATCTGGCTAAATTATAAAGTTGGCTTACGTTTAAGATCGTGTTATTAATAAAGAACCATTTTGTGTGCGCCAGAAAGGGGACTTTTTTCACTGCATCCATTGATGGAGTGTTTGAATTCTATCAGTGTTTTTGGTACTTGACTTTCACCTTATAGAAATGGCATATGAGAGTACCGAATGAAACTTGTCTTTACATAGCTCAATTAAATCTTGGAATCATGTTTTTACATAAAATGTGAAATAGCCCACAGATTCTTATTAATTTCTTGCGTAAGGTAAGAAATAAATATTTATATTTATATTTACGACTCTTTTGAGGATATAATTATCGATATGAATTAGGATTTTATTAAAATTAAAATTTACCCTAGTTTTTAAAAGCTATTCATTTGGGTTTTTAGTTTATTTGTGCATATTCCCAGTGATAAAGAAAAACAAGAAATACATATTTTAACGGACGTGTATGAAAACTGTATTTAAGTTTCTATCTTAAGGAGAAAAATGTTTGTTAAGTATATGTAATGAATTGCATTACTTGACTTAACATTTTTTCTTGTTAAATTATTTATTACAGTCCATTTCTCTTAGGACGATTTAGGGATTTATGTATATTTGATCGAAGATACGAGAATGAAACCTATTTATCTTACTCTTAGCACCGCAGAATTGTGGTGGTCATGCTAAATGTATCCTATAGATTATTACGTTGCAAATGAATATCTAAACTAAAGCTATACGCATCACGTGCTATCAGCGAATCAAAGAGTCACCGATTACTACGTCACATAAAGAGTTAAGCTGAAACATATATCTAATCCTATCCGATTTCTTATTTACGTATCATTTTAGACACCTCCATGGTGACACCATTATCTTCTCTACACTGCTATTGTTGCTACATTCTTCCCGCTCAAAACAAAGCAAAATTCAATTTATAGATCGTTGCTGTTCGATGTTTTATTTTAATTTCCGTTTATAATCGCCGGATGTACTCAATTTGAAGGTTGAACTAAGCTTCTATTGGCTTAAAGCTAATGACCTCCTCTAAACAGGGAAAATTGTGTCGATAAATCACTAATGGGTTTTTGAAAGTGCATTCGGAAATGAGTTTTGTCACAACACGTAACACTATACAACTACAAAATAAAATGTAATTAAAGGCCCGAATGTTATGATAAATCGCCAGGTACACCAATGGAAATTAATGTAGCTTCTGACAATCAAAATGAGGCTCATTCCTCTAACGTTTCACGCAAACAATTCACTATCAGATGATGAAAAAAGGGATCCAGATGATGGAGAATTTCCGCTCAGTTACCATCTCCCAAAGTTTTCCAACGAAGTCGAAAGTATGATAAAAAACAAAAACGGTGAAATATTTTCAAAAAAATATCGTGGAAAAATTCTTTCCACACTATATGAAGACGTGTATTGTAAGTAAAAACATCACGGCGTGCCTAAATTTCACTATAAATCCAAATCTCACTCTTTCTAAGGTATCCCACCAAAGACGAATACCAAAAAGTAGCAATACTATTAGTGTCAAAGCACCCATTCTTGGCTGATAAAAAATCAAACGAAAACCAGTACGTATTTTTGAATTAAGGTGAAGAACACGACAATCAGCAAAGTGTAAGGTTTAAGCAATATATCCTTACTTATAATCATACACCAATTTATATTGTAAAAGGATAAATCTATAACGGCCACGGAAACTTAAAATATTGGGGCATACCAAATACTAGCTTGAGATTAAATGGCAATAAGTTTTCGGGTACTGGGTGGTAGTGGTGGTGCCAGGGAGTAGGCGGGTAACGCCTACCTTGAAATTTGAAAATGGGGTTTTCCCACGAGATCTTCGGTTGACGGTGAGCTCGCGTGGCATGAAGGGCTTGCCTCCAGCCTTCTACGCAATATAGCCCGGCAGCGTTGCCAGACGTACCATAATTATTGTACAAAACAATAATTTTAGCTAAAAAATTTGGTCGTACCATAATTTTAGGCTTGTACAATATTGTACGCTTATTTACAATAATTTTAAATTTGTGTACCATAATTTCAATAATTTTAATTTAAGATGTTTTTTCCTGTCTCTTCAGTTTTTTATTTGGTAAGCCTGGGCCTCGCCCATAAACTATGGTCACATGTTCACTTTCAAAAGAATTCTTTTTTCCCACCCTGGTTTCAGTTCCCTTGTTCAGTGCGCCAAATCCTATCGTCGTCTGCTTATCATTGGGTTTGGTGACTTTGGTCCAAACCCAATGACAAGCAAAGCGAACCTAAGATGTAGAGATATTTTGTTCTAAGACTCTCATTCCTTTTTTAAAAATTTATATTTGTAATTTTTTAAATATGTGCAAAAATTTTTGGAATACTTATACTATAGTGTAAAATAAGTATAACGTAGATAGCTCAAATTTCAATATTTACACTATTTTATTTTTGAATTTCCCGCGGCTAACGCTAAAATTGGCCGTGTGAGAATTGCTATAATTTCTCCCAAGAATCAATAATTTTTAAGCAAGAATGCTTTCGTTTTTTAAGTCTGGCAAAGCTGTAACCCGGCCACTCGTAAATAAGACTTGGGCCTGTGGTGGGGCCTAGGGTAGGCTATCGGTAAAAAAAAATCCACATGTTTACTAGGTAAAAAAGGCACAGTAAAAAAGGCAAAAAAGGGAAAAAAGCTTAAGATAAGTTAAGCTATTTAGTATAAATTAAATATCTCATCTTAAATTTTTTTAATAGGATGGCTAGAATTATTGTAAATCAAAAGGTTCCCCAAAGCTTTGCTTTGATGGTTTTATGAACGATGTTAAACACAATATAAAAAGTCAAATAACTTGGAGGTGCGAAAAAAGTTCCTCGGGGAAGTGTCATGCTACCATTAAAACCAATTTCGAAATGAAAAATCCTTCGTGTGGCTCTGGAATCCATAATCATCCTGGAAATGAAAATAAATTGCTGTTGCTGAAGCACGACAGTTAATGAAACGTATGGCGGCCTGAACTCTGGATAAACCTAATCAAATTCTATCCACAGTAGCATCACAATTACCTGATGAAATAAGAGCCATGTTGCCAGCAGAGGAAACCTGTCGTAGAACGCTACGTAACGTGAGGTCCAGAAAACGTCCTCAAGAACCGCTTTCGCTTGAACAGTTAGAACTTCACGGATAATGGAAAATGATCACCGGAACTAATCCTAAACTATTTCTACAAAACGATAATGGAACGGAAGCTGCAGAACGTTTGCTTATATTTAGTACGGAAGAACTCTTGGAAAAATTATCAGAATCTAATACCTGGTTCATGGATGGTACATTTAGTGTTGTTCCTAAGTTCTTTTCACAGCTTTATGTCCTCCACGGGCCGGTCAGTAGGGATCGTTGTCCACTGGTGTTTGCTCTGATGCAACGTCAAAGCTACAACTACCAACACGTCACGCTCAAACAACGTTTGCCAAGGATGGAACAATGGTTTTCATAATTTGGTAGCTGATCGAAAATCTTCAGAAAGAAGAATCACGCGTAGAGAGTAGGATCAATAAAGATTTGCGTGGAATTCAAATACCCAAAAGGAAAAGACGTATCTACGAAGAACTTAATTAACGGACGAAAAGACATAACACAATTTCTTCGTGGAGTTAGCTACAATATCCGATTTGTTCGTCCAAATATTTAAATATTTATTTATGACTTTTAATACCCTGGCTTTTTTTACCGTGGCTTTTTTTATTTGGATTCCCTAGGGTATTAGCTGATCTAATTATTATTATTATTATCTTTTTATATAAAAAACCGTATGTTTACACATTTCTCTTAAACTACCTTCATCTCGATCAAATTCAACATTTCCATTGCAAACGTGAATTGATATTCCTCTGGAAAACGATAAATTCATACCACATTCCTGAGCTAACTAATGCTATAAACATTCTAGTACCTGATCGTCGCACTCGCTACCAAAAGCCCTTCGCGTCCAGGAGGACTATTTCGCCATTGCTCAAGATGCAAAACACTTGTAATCTAGTTAGTGATAAAATTGGCATTTTTGCCTGTAAACTCCGTAATATTATTAATCTTCAATGTACAATATAAATATTTAAATGTTTGATCTCATTTTCAACATTGTATCTGTCGTGTTATCACTAATTGTATTTTCCCCCCCTATTGTCCGTCCCCAGTGTTTAACCTTGTAGGTACTTCGGTACTGTTGTTAAACACGATAATAAAGATTTCATTTCATTCATTTCATTAACTTGACGAACATTCAATCTTGAAAAACATCTTGCGCACCGTGACTGTCGTGTGGCAAGATAAATGGTTAGATAAAACACTTTGCCACAAACTTTATACCCTATTAGCCTTGTGTACCCGGCTTTTCCCGGGGAATGACTCGCGTAAGTAATATGACAAAAATGTTTACTGCACCTGTAAAAGTCATCGGTTTTTCAGGGAAAAGTATACCACCAGGAGCAGCATTAAAAGAACTGGCCGCCTGCGCACGGAAGGTCACAGCGAGGTCATAATAGTGGCACTGAGCTAAAAAAAACGACAGCTGAGCACGTGGTGCAAATTTCAGTGTGCTACCTAGCGGCGTTTAAATGTTATTAATGGGATATACATACATACAGACGGACAAACTTTGAGAAATATATTATAGATTCATTTTCGAAGTTCCTCAAATTCAGGCTTCCGCTGTTTATTATCCAAAATAAGTCCCTCCCGATGTCTTAGCTCCCCATCCCCCGACAACTTTTCTTGTTAATACATTTGCACTCCGCACACCTTTGCAGTCACTTGTTTTGCCCTTTAAAGAACAGTAGAATATAATAATTGAATAATTTTATAAATAATACTCATTCGGAATAGGTTTTATTAATTATAATATCGTTGAAATTGTGTATTCTTCTTCTTCATACAAAAAAGGTTTACTTAGAGCTACGTTTCAAGAATTATTCTTGAAAATTAGTTCTAAGTTAACCTTTTATCCCACTGACTTAACTAATAAAATATATTAACACCGTGCATTTTTTTTAATATAGGCCAATTGGGTTTTGTCTATTAGACGGAAATTTATGAGAGAGAGAGAATGCCCCTTACTAAACTTAAAAAAGTGATGGAGATGAAAAACACATTTCTTTCATCATGTATGGGAAGAACTAAAAGTACAGAAAACACAAATGCATTACAGCGAATAACAAAACCTAAACCTGGGCTTCAACCGGTAAAAAAAGTTATTAATAAATGTATAGCTTAGTTTGAACTTAGACCAAGAAATACAGGTACGTCGCATACATGTGTAGCTTTGCCTACGCTTTTTTTAGCGGCGGAGCTTCGGCAGCTGATACAGATAGTAATAAACAGACTGACTTGGAAATTATGATGGTGGTTAGCTGGTTAAAAACCAGTTTATTAATTGCTTCGACCAGTTTAGTTATTCAGAAATTGGGGATTTTGGTCTAGTTCGTTATTTCGAAAATTTTCTAAAAATTGAGGTTGGACCAGTTTCAAGTTCCAACTTTTTATCACGCTTTAAGGTATAATGAAGACAAACTACAAGAATAATTTATCAATAATATAATTAATATAGTACAACATAACAAAAGTTTGGGCCAGGTAGAAAAATTGTGTAAGGGACATAGGTCCCAAGGACCATTTGAATACATTGGTGTCAGGGTTCACTGGTCCCAAAGATCCGTTTAAGAATAACCTTATTTCCAAGCCTGTACACAGAGCCATCAGTGAGAGAGAACAATTATGGTTTTTAAACCACGTGACACTTGAGAACCAAATGCGCGTTGGTTTAATAATATAAAGTAACAAACTGGATGGTTGATGTATCGCCTTTTTTTCTACTATTCCTTTTCTACAGTCAAATGCAGATCTTTTTCAATGTTAAAGGCATGCATTTTCGATTGTAATGTCATAATATTAATATTTTACGATGCGACAAAACAAATATAAACATCAGACTAGCGACACCTGGTTCGAGAAATAGGAAATAGGAAATAGGAAATATGTGCCTCGCGACGTGCCTGATTCTCAGTCTAAGGTTTGAATACCATTTTACGAATACTATCATTTAGTTTTAAGAAACAATACGTTACTGAAGCTGAAGATGAATTCAGTATCACAGCCCAGTAGCCCACATCAAAGCTCTTCACACTGAGATAAAAAGTTACAAACCGAACTAAAGTGTAATAAATGAAGAAAAGTCAAAAACCTACAACTTCCGGCAACAATTCCTTTTTCAAAACGAAATTTCCACAATACTCCCAAAATTTCCAGTGTTAGATAAAGAAAACGAGGTAGCAGTCGCCTTTTTTGTTGGTTTGTAACTAAATTTTTATTCAACTATTTGGCAGTTAATTGAGGAGCTGGCGCGCATTTCTGGGAAGGATAGTGGTTCTGCAATATAGCACGTTTTTTTAAACACATGGCACAAATTAAAAACAAACTTATCGATTTATCTCCAAAAACCCAGTCCACTAACAAAATACTTCAATTGTTAGAAAAGTAGAAACAAGAGCGTTTGGAAAGGGAAATAGAATGTATCCCGGACCAAATGAAATTGCACGGAGATAAAAAGATGTAATATATATAGAATCATTTATTATTTTAACATAATAGATTTCGAATTGGACGTAGCAATTTTGCTGTTTTGCACTCTTTTCTTAACCAAAAGTTAAATAAACTAATTCGATACCAAACATCTGATCTTTTTCTATTAGACTGAAGCGAAGCACGTCACACCGACGCTATTGTTTTCGGATGAAGATCTTTTAAGCTCTGATGTTTTGTTGAAAATTGAAACTAATACTTTTTATCTCTCAAATTTAAATTGTTTGTCTTATTGCTTCGTACTTTGTTTTCCAGCTACAATACCCCAAATATTTTCGTAAAATGTTGGAGTTCTTCCGAAAGGTAATTTTTGGAAAATACCCCAAAAAATGTCAATTGCTGTCTGCAACGTTGTTGGCAAATTAGGTTTATAAAAGAAAAATAATTACTATTATCCTGCTAATGGGAATAACACTCATAAAGAACACTAGGCTGATAAAGCTAACTTAAATAATTTAAAGCAAACCCATTACAATCTTATAGGATTTGACGTAGTATTATTTGTGGTGAAGGGCGGAACCGTACTTTTGAAGGTGCTAAATAGATTTATAGAGTGTTGAAATAGAATCAAAATTAAAACGTTGAGGTGGTACTTGAACCTCACCTCTTAAGCGGAAAAATAGAACCATTAAGGGTTTAAACATTAACCCCTGGAGGCGCTTGATAGAACTGTTTATGGTTTAATAAAGGACCTATGGGGTGCTGGGTAGAACCGTGGTGTGTTTGAAGAAGAGCCCTTGGACGTGCTAGGAAGAACTATCTTAGTGCTTTGTATATCTTTCATATATTTCATCTTCCTCTTTTGACCATTTTTCCAAATGACCCATTCTACTTGACCGACGGGACTAATTTCATCTACATGACAAATGCAAAGCAATGCTTGACTCATTGTTTAATTTCTCATACTGGATTGTAAATAATGATAAAATACACGAACTGGTTTTTTATCACTTTTTACAATTATTAACTGAATAATTATTGGGTCATGCTGATCGGACGAAGATGAACTTGAACTATTTCTGAACTAAGAATACCTTTTCTACCGGAAATTACTCTGCTTCGTCGTATTTAAGGGTTTTTTTCACTCTTTTCTAAGCTTGTCGCCGTGACCTTTGAACATTACTACACTTAAAAGCACAACAGCACTAACCGCAACGAAGACGACGACTAACTAAAATATTTGGCTATGTTTACTTCTTCTAGTTTCATACCATAAATTTTTGAATTGAAACATTTATTTTTCCGTTAGGGTGGGGTCTAAAATTTCCTTTATTAACTAATGTAATATGTTCTCGATTTTCCAAGAGGGCGGTGAAAGCCACTGTCGGGGGCTTGGGAACTTTTGGGAGGTGGTAATCGATTCCCAAATTTTGAGCTTAAAATATTTTTTCACTACTCGGCCCAAATAATCCACATCTATCCTGAACTAATGATGACAAAAAAGAAGTTAGTTTGGCCAAAACCAGTGGGGAAATATTTGCAATATTAACCAAAATAATTTATCGAAAACTTCTGTCGTGAATCCAGTTTCATATATACCGCCAATCTTTGGATCAAATTCATATTGAGTACCCTACCCACTAAATATTAGAGTGATTGCCACCTTTGACGGAATAAGATTTGACAATCATTCAAGACCAACATAAAGTTGAACCGAAATCTGAATAACCCATATTTACTTTGGAGAAAAGAATTTAACAATTTCGCCACCAGAGTGAACAGAAGCTAGGGCGGATTGGCGCTATTTACGTACCGAAGACACCTTTGTGAGCCGATAATTTTTCTATTCGTTTGTTTCAATAACAAAACCGCCATCTATCGAATTCAAATATTTAGAGTCCAATAAGGCAGTGCGTTCTTTAAATTAGTCTCGCGCAAAAGTACCATTTTGGCCAATTGTGATAATAATAAAGCGCGTGTTAAAACAATTGAAGTTGTGGTGTTGGTCTATTTGATCGAAAAATATGTGATCGACAGTCGTTCATTATACGTTGCAATTGATTGAAATTCCATTTGATCGAATCCCATTTGTCATTTGTTTCATAAGATCGAACCTTCAAATGATCGAATACTATTTGATCTAATTCAAAAGTATTTATAGTACCAGTTGGTATGTTTTTATTTTACCGAATGTCAATATGAAGTGCAGAAGGAATAATGATGGAATATTTCATTGCTTTAACTGTATTAAGCCACAAAGATGAAGATATTTTTACTTAATACACTATATTATGGAATTTTTTATGACATCGACGATAACGGCCCGTTTTTTTTTATATATATATAAATAGGGTCAGGTTAGGTTAGGTTAGGTTGATGTACGCGCGCCGTAGGCGCGTATGCACCGTTGTATACGAGGGGTCTGACCACGTTCACGGCCCTTCTATTGCTAAAAATTAGGTATAGAGTTCGTTTTTTTAATAGGTCTTTCTATTAATTATGTCCGAGATAATATTTTGATTTCTACGTCACTGCGCTCAGGTTTTTTTTCTGTATTAGAGTCTACTGTATCTCATTCTGACTAGATGTTGCCTTTTCGATTTACTCCCAAAAACTAATAGTTTTACCCTACAGTAGCTTTCGATCAAATTTCGTTTGATCAAATGCCATTTGATCCAATACCATTCGATCAAATGCAATTCGATCAAATGGAAATTCGATCAAATGGGACCCGTTCGATCATTTGGGAATCGATTAAATAGACTCAAACCGCACTTATAGTATTTGAAAATACCTATACATTATGGAAACTCGCTAATTAAGATCCTGCTCCCTTTAACAAACTTTACTATTGTTAACGCTCCTTCTAAGGTTCGTATTATTATTTATACTTGAAAAATGTCATAAATCAGATCTGGAGACATTAATCATTTGAAACGGTTTCAGGTGCCTGCAGTTGATTTAAATGGCTGCTTCGTGGACCGTTGAAGCTGGGTAAAAAGAAAACATCACGAACTAATGTTACTTAAGATTGAAAAATTAGTTAAAATTTCATTGACCCAGGAAAGACGCATTCTATATTGTTTAAACGTCGTATCAACAACGAAGCGCGGCTGTTGTTTTAAATATCTCGAATATAAATTTTATTTTCAGTAATTTTTTATAAACGTGCCATAAGAGACTTAATCTTTGTATTCCACGGTATCCGAAAAATCCAAGTAAGTAACAACAATTTTAAGTTTGAGATTATAATTAAAAATTATGAAATAAAAAACCGTTATTAGAGAAAGCTCGTCCTCTACCAAATCCAAAGGCGTTCTGTGAAATGATTTTTATCAAAAACTATAAAACCAGATATATTAAAATGTTGCATAAATATTGGAAAACTATCCGTCTGACGCAACAAGTGTGGAATTTGATTATCGACCAAACATTTTCGTTATTTGAAATCATTAGGCGGAAGTATTTGAGATATAAGTATAGCTTCCTAAAATAAAAAGAAAGTCAATGGTTTTTCAAACTGACTATACATGTAGGTTTTACCCCAGTCCAATCCCTCGAAATGAACTTACTTATTTAAACTAATTTAGTACAGTCTAGCAACCATATTTTTTGCGCCCCATATTGTTTTAATTTCAGATGAGGCTACCATGATGCATTTATTATATGTGGTTTCAGTAGCCAGGTAGTTTTTCCATTCTTATGACTTAGCAGATTCCTTTAAAGCGCCCAAAATATCTATAATGCTACTTCCCTCAGACAAATTCCAGGTCCGGCCCAAGCGGCCCTACCTTTGCGCATGGCTCCGTTCATATTTTAAAATATTGTAATCTCCATTTTAGAAGGAGGCGTTTAAATGTTTAAGATAATTGTTTATATCGAATCAAATTTGGCAAAATGATTATACATTGTTTTCCAATGACGTGTTGTTAATTGAAAAAATATTAATAAATATTATACATAATATTAATATTAATAATAATATCATACAGGCATTTAAAAAGTCGTTTTTATACTGAATTTTATTATCTTAATATTTCAAATTTCGTGTCGGTAACAGTTTAAAACTATTCATATTTAATACATGCATAGTATTTCTATTCACCGTCAATTGAAAAATAGCCAGTGTTTACTTTGAAAAGCCACTAATAAAAGTTTGTCATCTCTTCAAATTTATTTTAAGTACATTTCTTATAGTAAGAACCCGATAATGAAGAAAACATCAGCACCAATTGAGGGAACAGAGTTTCGTCATAATTAAATGCATACCCTCAATTAGGTTTTCTAGCGACGTTTAATATACATTTTTATTTTAACAATTTAAGAACAGCCATCTTTCGAATAATTCTGATAATTTGGATACATGACGAAAAATACCCGCTAAAGAAAACAAGGGTCAAACAAAAATGTTATTAGCCCTTGTCAGGTTAGTAAATGTACGAAACCTAACCTTAACAAATTTAATCCAACAAAATTAAAAATCCTTCATTGCAATAATTTATTATATATGACTAATTTATTTTTTAAGTAGTAGAAAAATTTAACTACTTTCGTAGCTATGTCCAAATGGGCCATTGTTCTTCGTGTATACTGTACCAGAACATTTCTAAAATGGAGTAGCGGCCACTATTATGGAAATGGAACTAAATCTTTTAAATTACACTAGAAGACTCTGTCACACTAAATGACAATAGTCCAGTGTCGCATTATCCATAAGGCTGAATATAATTAAGCTGAATCCCATGGGACCACCATGACCTAGGCCAAAAAGAGGACCGATGAAGCACCATGGGGAGGGGGATGTCGAAAGCCCTAAAGATAGTCAAAGCCTAAGGGCCCTGCCCTGGGTTGAAACGGCACTGCTGTCATCATCAAAATATACATGTTTGAACTTGCATTACTATGCTGGCACAGATATTTTCTTAGAAACAGGCGATTCCAACTGCTAAGTTAGACTTGGCAATAAGCTTCAACTCGAATACAAGTTCACTTTCCTTATTATATATTTTTTTAAGCATTTAATACGTGATTTTGCACAGACATATTCAAGTTTCGAGAAGAACTTATTATTCAAGATCTTCAGTGTGATAAGTAGCAGAGGTTCCTGAAATTCATAAATTGTTGTGCCTGTTTTGCAAGTAAGTGTCCCTCCTATTTTTTCTTTTCGCGGGGAGTACATCTTGTTGACAGCAACCAGTCAATGAATTTGATTAAACGCATTACGTCTTCCATTCGACGTAGTTCAAACCACGACGCAGTATTGTGTATGTAGTTCTTTGTAATTCCATCCCTATACCTATACTGATTATAAAACGGATCACAAAAAATGTCTTTAATAGACTGGCCATAAAGGACACCGCATACGGCTCTATAGAATATAGCTGTCGGTCAGTTTTTCTGAAATATGTTGTACTTCCGAACATCATGAACCCAAGTGGTACCGCGCTCAACGACCAAAACTCCGTATTTTTGTTTTTCTAGGTTTAAGAACGTAAATTTCAAATCCAAGCTGGTAATGAAAGGTTTTCTAGCGTATACCGTTGCCCAACGTGGGTTCACTGTGCTTTTCCTTGTTCTTATAATTTTCTCAGTACTTTCTCTGCGGGTGTCTAGCGGCCAAAATGTGAAGTGTTGGTCGTTGAGCTCCGCAACCCTTTCGTTCATGATGGCCGGAAGAATAACATATCAAAATTTAAGAAAAATTGACCATATTTCAAATTGTTATTATTAATGTATATTTCCGTTTCTAAATAAATTATTTAAAGTTAAAATTTAAACTGCCTCGTATTTCGAATTCAAAACCGCTTCCCGTTTATTTAATCTGCAGATGTGTAAGCACTAAGCAACTGTCATAAATGATATCAGAACTAAGTGCTATTACCTTCTGTTATTTGCCTTTTTTGGAATAGTAATTTAAAGGAAAATAACGCTACCACTAAGGATTAAAATTATAACCTTATATAAGAAATTCTTGGTTTCTAAAAAAAAAACAATAATATGCTTTCCAGAATTTTGTTTTTTACATTTTTGCTTGATAATGGATACAGTTTTGACCAATGGTCAATATTAAGGTAAAAGGAACCACCTAAGGACTGCAATGTAAAGGATGATTTAATTTAAATTTAGTTTTTCACTCGAAGATCTTATCGTCTAAGTTTCGCGGTTTTTTGTTTGCTCGAAGACCTATCGGTACGAGCTATTAGTAAGTTTTTAAATTTCTTCAAATTTGTTTAGGGTTTAGCTTTATTATCCCTTTTCATAATGGACTAATCTACTTATTCGCTAATTTTATCAATGGCCAATATGCCTTGCTACTTCAGAAACCAAGATTCAAACTACTGGTCATTAATAGGGCGACCGCCTAACAATGGTATATTTTGTCGGGGTCTCATGGATATTGGTCAAACATTTCCAAATGAGTTACCTTAATTAATTAATCGATCCCTTTAAATAAATGTTCCAGAGTTGGCTTTCAATTAAGATTTAAATAAACTTAAATTTGGGTATATTTATCGCCCAGCGTGGATTTAAAGCGGCTCCAAAGTTCGGTGGCAAAATGTGTGTAAAGTCAGTATAGTGCGAAATTTAAGGTTGACACTGCCCGCCTCTGTCAAGGCCGAGTGAGGGGTGGGGGTCGGGGTGAATGAAAAGCATGCTCAATTTTCTTTTTTTTTGCCACTGAACTTTGAAGCCCCTTTAAGACTAGTGATTTCAAGCCGTTGTAATTGTGGGGCTCGGGTCGGATTTCTGATGAACCGTCGTTTTATATTCTACTATGTGGTAATATTCTAGTGATTCATCTCCCTAATCCTGTCACATTAAAATCTAAGATATTTGAGCAAAACTGATTCAAGTTACTTTCCATTTCTCGAGTTTTGTTATCCTTATTTGACTCTTGGAATTATTTTTTTTCCAAAACACTCAGATGATGCGATTGGATAGAGAAACGGTTCTTTTGGGGTTGTGCTTTTTCTCAATAGCTATTTCCACCGTAATGGGTTGCGCTGGTCAAAATGCTCGTAAAAATATGAAAGACAGAGGGTACTGGGATTACTCGTTGCCACCATGCAGAGGTCAAAAGGATTGCAGTAAAGTTGGAGAGTGCTATGCGGAGGGAATGCACTACGTTGACTGCAGTTTAATGCCTTCATGGACTAAAGACTTGATAGTGTCGCATCACAACCGGAAACGGAAACGAATCGCTGTTGGAAAAGCCAGGGCCCAAGATGGATTTCTTCCATGTGCTAAGAATATGAAGAAATTGGTAATTCAATTATTTTGGTGTTTTAATTTTAAATTTCTATGCTTCGTGATTGAAAGAATTTAAGTTTAAAAGATACCCAGGAAACACAAAGTCCCCATGATATCGAATCTCGTTTTTAATATCCCCGCTAGGTCACGTTTAAATATCGAAGATTTATACGTCTTCCCTTGGATATTAGTTGAAAGTCAAAATATAATTTTTATGATAATATCTGAGTATCCCAAATGTAGGTCATTGCATAGGTACCCAGCGTAAAGCTTCTATGCTATGATATATTTAACCAAATTCCGCTTTCATCGTGATGTCAGAAATACCCATACTATATTCAGGTTATCCGCTATTCTGAGTGAATAGGCATCTAGTTAAATCCCGTTTTCTCTAATTGGTTATCCATTGTACATGGCCACCTGAAAGTCGCTCGATGACTTAGGCCTAGGGTGGTGCCTTTGGTATTAGCCTAGCTGATTATTATTATTATTATTATTATTATTATTATTGTAGGTATTTGATGTAATAAAGAATTGTTCAATGTTTTGTAACGAGAGCAACCATATGCAGAATAGATTTCAGGGAAAGGCAATTTTAAATTAACATTCTAAATATTATGTTCAAAAATATATAAAATTCGAAATACTAAAAATGCGAATTGCTAATATTTCGGGAAACTTTGAAACCATTACTACTTTGAAGCAAAATCTTGAGAATTCAACATAATGAAAGAATATCGTCATAAATTGTGTAAAGAATAAACTGTTTCGATTTATTTTAAATTCAATTATAAATCCATTGGTGAACATAGATTTTTCACTAGTTTATACATATTTTATAGTTTACTTGTAATGACTGACAAAGATTGGTCAGCAGTACGATTCGAATCGTCTGTGCACAGCAATTGAACCCTTGGTACGATATATGATCCGAAGACTTGATCGTGCGACAAAAATGTGATCTGACGATAAAATACGATCCAAAGTAGGATCCTTGTAAAAACTGTCTTCTTCAGAGCGGAATAATAATAATAATAATATTAATAATAATCAGCTAGGCTAATACCCAAGTCATCGAGCTAATACTTTATATAGCTCTAAATATTGCACTGACCAATGATATTTAGCAACGATTTTATTCCGCATTTCCACTTCCAAACGCGCTCTTGCGGTGTGGTGTGGGAGCGATAATTGTCGCCAGCAATTGGATACATTTCTAGAATATTTTCTAAGAGGTTTAACAAACTGTTTTTTTAATAGCTTTAAATAACTTTTGGTCTTAATTTATTTAATGTCCGCTGTACGATCCTTCTTAATAATAATTATCAGCTAGGCAAAAAAACCAAGTCATCGAGCAACTTTTAATGCCTTAATTTAAACAGTTCGCCGGGTTACAATGCGTAGGAGGGTGGTGGCAAGCCCTTCATGCCACGCGAGCCCACAGCTCCCTACAATTACTATAACCATTCAACTCTACAGCGGCGTAGCCAGAAATTCGTCAAGGGGGGTCGAACTTTGTGAATGTTAAGAGGGGGGTTGAGAAGGGGTGGAAATTTAGTACAGCCATAGGTAGGCCCAAGGGGGTCTGGAAACCACCTCCCTCCTTTTTTCTACGGCACTGCAACTCTACAAGTTTTTTGTGAAAGGAAGACCGAAGAACTAGTCTAGTACGATCCAAAGCAAAACTCTATACGATTATCCTGTGCTTGGAATCTGGCAACCCTGCTTCTATGATTGAAAAGTTGTAGATCTCCGTGATCAAAATAAAAGCGTTCTTTGCGGTCGTAGCACCGGACATTAAACCGGCAATTATTTAAATATCAAACATTGTATTTACTAGAAATTATTTAAACATGTTATGTTTCATATAATATCCACTGGAAAAGGCTATTTTTAATGTCTTTAGTAAGAAGTGCCTCCAATACCAGTAATACTGAAACCGCAATCCCGGTAATGGTGACTGTTTCTTCAGAACCGAACTGCTGACATTGGACTTAGTTCGATCCTGATATTTCGGTAATCTATACAAAATTTTGACCATCATTTTGTTCTGGTTTAATTTTTCTAAAGTCTGTATGCCACGTTGTGATGGGTCTGGCCCATAAGCGAAACCGTGTTCATAAGCACTTCAGCCTACAAAAGCAGCAGTATCGAATCAGCAGCCAAATATTGTTCAACGATTTTTACTTAAATACAACTTATTATTAATCTCTACTGCAATATCATTGTTCGTTTTATAAGGTTTCCCATCACATATGAAGAACTGTTTGATATAGATCTATGAACATGGTACGAGCGACATTGCACCAAAGATGAGCTGTCAAACGGAGCCAACCGTTTCGAACGTTTTGATCGCGTTGATTTAGTTGAGAATAAAAATTATTAAAACTAAAACGATTGTTAAAACTTAGCTCCATTCCGTGAAAATAGATAAAATATCTTCAGTACCCTGTTTTTAATTTTTTGAAAGATGATACTTTCGTACTCCGTGATTAAACAATGGATACTTTTTATATTTTTATACAATTAGAATTAACTTAGTCTTTGATGTAAACAAGGCTGCTAAATATTATAAAGTTGTTTAAATTGTTCTATTATCAACATTACTGTTGTTATAAACAAATTAGTGGTTTTTGCGGGGTTTCATTCAAAGAGACAAACTAGTCTGTGGTTGAACTTTGAAAATTTTTAATGGTCATTGCGTTTTAGCTTAGGAAGCTATGTTTATCGCCTCAACAAACCCAAAATTTATTTACTACCTTCATTTCTAAGCGACCTCAGAACTAAGAAAACATGGAATGATTCTGTTTTTAAAACTACCATTAATGTTTATTTCGTTTTCCAAAATGACGGATTTAAGGGCTCCAAAATTGACCTAATGGTAAAGGAAAATAATTCTTATATTGGTATTACTGGGATTGATAATTTCAATTAGCCAAGTAGCGGTTTTGAACAACCGTATCGGTATTGGAGGCACTACTCTGTTCCACCACTGAAAATGTCAGCACTATTTGTTCTCAGCTCAATGTCGATATATTCTGAAGAACTTAATAAAAAAAATAATTTTAAGGGGATTGTTCAAATTATATATTAGCACTCATTGTTTTATTCATATTCAATTTTAATTTCAGGTGTGGGATGAAAATTTGGCAAAAGAAGCTCAGTGGGTCGCCGATTCGGCTTGTCTTCGATTCGATCTTCACGTACCATGTAATTTCATGGATTAAAATTCACAAAATTCAAATAGTTTTTTTTTAAAGGGGAAATTAGCTTAGTGAAAAAGTCTTACAATAAACAAGTAGATAAGTCCATAATGAAAGGGATAATAAAGCTAAACCCTAAACAAATTTGAAGAAATTTAAAAACTTACTGATAGCCCGTACCGATAGATAGGTCTTCGAGCAAACAAAAACGCGAAACTGGGACCAAATAGAGCTTCGAGTGAATAATTAAATTAAATTAAATAAAATAAAATGGCGAGAAAATCCAACGGTAGACCGGTTTCTGGCTATTTTATATTATTTAATTTAATTTAATTATTCACTCTAAGATCTATTTGGTCCGAGTTTCGCGTTTTGGTTTTCTCGAAGACCTATCGGTACGAGCTATTAGTAAGTTTTTAAATTTCTTCAAGTTTGTTTAGGGTTTCGCTTTATAATCAATTTTCATTATGGACTTATCTACTTATTCGCCAATTGTATCATCCTTTACAATGCAGTCCATAGGTGGTTTCTTTTAACTTAACATAACAATAAACAACATGACGAGACACGCCTGAGTTTCTAGAGCAACTTGCACCTGACAAAACATTATGATAAAGCACTTTCTTGTGAATTTAAAATCAAAATTTTATTAGTATGTTAGGTGTAGTCATTTAATTATATAAAAATAAATTTTTGCGAGTTTATTCAAGATAAATACTTGAAACGTGAATAAAAGTGATAAAAATTTAATATCACACATTCCATTTACCATAGTTGGCCCTCAAATAACTAATTATTATCCCCTTAAAAAGGGGAATATGTGGACTGATTCTTTGTTAATGCTTATTGCAAATTTGGCCACTATTGGCGTTGAAAAACGGTCTTAGATAGATTATGAAATTCCCGGTAAGTTCACTTCTTAACGGACGCTCTAATTTTTTGATCAATATTCTGCAATTGCTTCTTTTCGTGAATCAAGAATGAACCTTTTAATTTATTAAACAATCGTCTCTGAATGAATAACTTAATTATCCATTAGTTCGGTATCTCGAAATTTTCTCGAAACCTTAACTTGGAAGCGGTTAAACAAAGCTAAACTTCAACTATTAGTACGTATAAATACGCTCTACATTACGTAATAATTTCTTCTCTAATTAACATTTATTTCAATCTAGTCTAATTATAATTTTTAGTTTCAAATATCGATGTACGATTCAAATTATTCCCTAGCGGTGCCTGTTTTAAAGCTTATTTTTTCTTGGCATAGTCGATTTTCTCACGGAATTTTAATCAAATACTACTCTGAAAAACCCAATTAGTTAAATACGCAACTATATTTAAAGAAGAAGAAAATAGACTTAAGTCGTCTTTCCTTTTCACAATATTCTTAATCTTTCGTTATTTGAGCAGCTGTCAGCCAGAGTATAAAGATTTGGACTGGACCGACCAGGGCCTCCGTTTTTGCCAAATCGTGGGAGCATACTATTGAAAGCTGGTACGATCACATCCATAGATTCAGAATAAAAGATGTTGCCTGGTACAGAAAAAAGAACGAGCATACCTGGCCTTTTGTCGCAGTAAGAAAGCAATTTCTATCTATAAGTCTTAAAGTTTGTCCTTTCATTTATTTATTTATTTGTATGTCATGTTCTCAAAAACTCGAGAACGTTTAGCTCTAGAGCTTTGCAATTTTAACTCTATGTGCCGGGCCTAATTTCCAACTAAACGCGCTTAATTCGAAATACCTGACATGGTTATTAATCTAATTCAAGTTTATTTTACTCATAATTCCAATTTATTTTACTCGAACTTGGACTTTGGCCTCTTTGTTTCCCTTATCTATTTTTCCGGCTGGTCTCGGCGGGATTTTCTGGGCGCGTCCATGTTTGGTTTTCCCCCTTTCAGCCCCATCCTCCATTACGGATACCCAAAGAGTGGATGCTAGACTCCCCGCTGGTTCCGACTTGCACCTCTATTTTTTTTAAATGTCACGTGGTCGCGCCGTTTTTTGTTTTAAAACGTCGCCCGGTTTGTTTTCCTCTCTTGAGTTCCTTGCTCCCGTCCCAACCTTTAAACCTTTTTAACGGATTAGTGTGAAATTCGTAGAAGGGGAGTTTGTGTGAAAGGGACTTCGTAGAAGGGGAGGCTTAGTAGGATTTTTAAGTAGTTCAGGACTTTTTGCTACGCGTGTTACGTGTGTTACGTTTTGGCTACGCGTGTTGCGTTTTAGTATTTTTTTTTGCTACGTGTGTTGCATTTTTGCTGCGCGTGTCGCGTTTTTGCTACAGCGTTTACCTTTCTTACGTAGCAAACGGTAGCAACAGCTCTAATTCATTAAAACCAAAACCCCGGTTGAAGCCGGGTATTAAAGAATAAGTAACAAAACACCATCATTATGAATACTGTACCCTCCATAGATTTTGGAGACGCAAACTGCGACGTGATTTCTCAATATTTTTAAACTCGTCCTGCTAGCCTTAAACGATTAAATTCAAACTAGTGCAATCGTTTCCAACTGATTTAGCGTAAAGAAATGCTAACACCACCAAAGGATGTCTGGCAATTCAAACATTCAATATTTCGACATTTAATGTTATCAGTGATTATTTTTAGTAAATTAACCAAAAATTTTCATAAAAATTGTTGAATTTCTACGACAGGCCGTAAAGCTCTTGGGCTTTTGGGTTTTGCAGTTGACGAGTGCCAGAAAAAAAGCTTAATGAGAACACAATCTGGGAAGAGGGTCGAAATGGACAATTGGGCAGTTAAGTAAAATTAGGGCTGTGCCAGTACTCAAACATCAACGATTACTCGGTATTTTTTGAGGTCAAGTACTCGAACTCGACCTCGAATAAGTAATTCGAAAATTCTCGTCAATTATCGATTAACAAAAAATTGCATAGTCGGGTACCCGATTAATCGAATAAGCTGTTCTAAGTTCAAAGAGGGTTTTTTTTTAATTTTTTGGGATGGAAATTGTTAACGGTACCTACAAGACGTACAAGAAAAAATGCTTTTCATGACCTTGGGGTGGATCACGGTTTTTAATACGTAGTGCGCCTGCGCAGCTTTTCTTCAAACAATATTATTAATTTTAACTTTTGGTTTGGAGTTTCACTTCACGAGTTCTGATGTCGGCCGTCGTTAGCACTCAAAAGTCTTAAGTTTATCGGTAATATACGGACATCCGGTACATTAATTATTAAAACAAAATGTACATATGATCTTTTAAATTGATGTATAGAAGCGTTTTTCTCCAAGCCGACGTGACGGAAAATTGAAAAATTTTCAGAGTATATTGTCACGGGTAAGAGAGTCAAAACTACTGCGTATATTTCTAACCGACGAGGTTTATTCAAAATACCATTTTGCAAAATATATAAAATAATAGACAATGAAGAGATAGGTTCTTACAACCTGTAACTCAACCCAGCGAGGATAGTATTGGCTTTTGCAGCCAGAGCACGTATCCACGGTTACTAAAGCTGCTGGGCTTACTCAGCCAGTGTCTTCTTTCGTGGGCCGTAGGCGAGTCCCTTCCACTCCGGCTGACCCGGGGTTTTATATCCCACGGTCCATTTTTTAGGTCGGCCGATGGTAGCGTGTTGGTCCGTGCCTGCGTGACAATATAAAACGCTTATTAATCAAATTGAATTTGTGAATTTTAAATAAATCGATGCATTTTTGTGCGTTGAAGAAAATTTATTTTTTTACCTGTGGGTCGCGGACAAAAAGGGCCAATGAGAGAGTTGAAGAGCATATTGAAAACAATAAGAATACAATTGGTTCGGTAAAAATACAGTTATTTTTACTCGAGTCTTGAGGTATTGAAAGAAAACAAGTTCACCTTATTAGGCCAGTAGGCTAGTACACTAGTCTTTTATATCCCACTTAACACTATAATGTTACTTTAGTTGTGGAAACTGTGGTTCGTTGAAATAAAAGGAATATTTTTCAATATTGAAAGTTAGTTTATACTCAATTTAAATTAAATTTCCTAATTACTCGAATAAAAGCAGATTTTTATCAAGTATATTCGATAAACCAACTCGTTAAAAATATGACTCGAGGTTTTTTCTGAATTACTTGACTCGAATAAGAGAAACTTTCCCCTTATTCAAGTATTCGATTGCTCGTCCCAACTTCAATATAACTCGACTCGAAAAGATTTCGTACTCGATCCCCGACTCGATTGTCTAAGACCACTACTCGCTCAGCCCTGTGAAATAACACGGGACTTATCACCCTGCATTGAGGTTAATTGTTTTTTTCGAGGCTTGAATAATCTCGCCAGTCCATCTTTACCAGCCGTACTTACGGTGCTTTGTTGCTAATGGTAATACCATAAGTTTATAATATTGTTCCATAAGTTTGTCACTTTGGGGAATATTTTACTGAGAGCTAGTGACGGAGTGACGTCATCACAAGAAAAAAATCTCCCCCTAGCGAGGTGCTGTGAAAGGCTACGTGTGACGCGTTAGCAAGCGGACGCAAAACGGCGACGAAGCCCGTAATGCAGTCTGTCTCGTGAATAGCTCTCAGTAAAACTTTTGCATGAAAAGAATAGGAAGTGTCACACTTATGTAATAATATTATACACTTATGGTAATACTTAACAGTACAAGTTTTATTTGGCACCACTTGTTAAATGTGTACAGGTTTCTTTGCAGAGCTCTATTTTCATCATTTCAGATGTCTTACGGGCTGGCTTCTAAAGTTGGATGCGGGGTGTCCTGCTTTTTTCACAAATATACAAAACATTACAAACGTTACACGAAGTTTGCGGTTTGCAACTACAGCGATAAATAGTAAGTCAATTTGTCTTGCTTTAAAAATTCGTTGGCGCTACGGAACCCGCTTTAAATTTTAAAATTATGAGCTAGCATTTGATTCCTTTCGTATTTATCTGCAAAATGACGTAAGCCGCGTATTCATGTCATTTCCTTTTTGAAATTTATTTATTTATTTATGAAGGAATCGCAATAATAAGATTTGATTTAAATTCACATAAGGAAGGCGAGTCAAAATTCTAAGAAGGTATTCTTCTCTTGAGAGGAGTTCTCCGTGAGAATTTTCTCCCGGTGAAAACTCTCTAAAAAACGTCAAATGTAAAAAGATTATTTTAAAGATGGCGGCTTACGAGAATGCCACGAACGTTGTAATTTAAGCCTTTGACAATAAATATTGATTTTACACTATTAAACGACAATATATGAAGGAAGAAAACATTTTATTTATAATTTAAATGGAAATATTTCATCGGAAATTAACTTAACATTCGGTTTTCTCTAAAATTCATTATCGTCCACAAAAATATCATACTGTTTATTTTCTTCAGCATCAAGTAAACTGACTAAAATATTAATATTAGCTGCCATTTTTATTGATTATATCCCCCCCCCCCCCGCTTTTTTGACCAAGTGAGAATTTTCATAACCATTCTCACTCTTCTCAAGTTAACTCGTGTGAAGGACTGTCAAAATTTTGAGAATTGAGAATTTTCACTATCAAGATGCGAAAACCCTGTTTCACTTCGAACAGTAGCGGCGCCAGTTCTGTAATTTGTTTGCGAAATAATTTATTTATTTTTCAATATTCAACGCGAGTGAATCGCTTAAGGACACTGCTGTTTTTATTCCTTTCAAAGGTACCAGTAACTTTACTTTGACAGTAGTTTATCTTTTAGTTTTAATTTATCGCGAGCGCTACTATATCCAAATTGTATATTTAATTTTATATTTACAAATAAATGGTTCCTAAACTTACTTTACTTAGTGTACATTAATTTTCGTAAATTTTTAAGTTCTGATGTAAGGGATGTACACGCTAAGTACCGAAGGAATGAATGTAAATTGATAGACTGGAATTCAGTCGTAGAAATAAGTAAATAACCACTTATTTGTTATGTGTTATCGGTACACGAAAAAGGATCAACACACACTCTGTTTTTAGTAATGTTTAAATTCATAATGAGTTCTAATTCTTTCGTCGCGTACCTATTTTACCCAAAAATTGCACCACTTGCTTAAAAACAATTAAATATAATACGTGGATGGATTTGAAAAAATAATGTGGTTGGGGGGGGCCTCCATGGTGGGGGGGGGCTCCATAATTGGGGGGGGGGGGAAGGGCCTCCAAATGGTTGGCCTACCTCCCCAAAAATCCTGGTGCCGCTACTGCCTTCGAATGGAACTTTGTTGTTAGGAAACTCTTGTCGCGGGTGATTAAACAACAACTAGGTAAATACAATAGATTAGAGATGATGAAAATAACAATTAATCGAGGAATGCCCTCACGTGGCAAGTGCAGGTACTTATCAAGCTTCTACTCTGAAGTTCAGACTGTAGATTCAAACCTACCACGCGAAACATCAATTCCGAAAAAGGAAAATAAAAAAAAATAAAGGTGGCCGTGGCTTTACATACACGGGTAATTTCATCACCCGCCGATTCGAGCGTTGATATAGCTCAGGAGGAACGAGATCTTAGCAAAACGGAATAGCCGGCTTTCGAATCTCCTTTACTGTAGGGACTCTGCCAATACCTTCTGGAATTATCAAAAATATGTAAGTCTAACGATTACGAAAATTAAAAATTCCTCGTTGAATATTTTTGTAACGGGTACACACGAAAGTATTTCGTAGCAATTCTGCTATTGTAACGGACTTTTTTGTTAGAGATAAGTTTTACTTGTTTTATATAAATTAAAAGTCAAAGACATGATCTAAGAATACTTATTTATTATTATTCCTTTACAGTCCTCCAGAATCTACGTCTTGTTTATATAAAGAAAGAAATTGTACTTCAGCAGATCGATTGAACAAGGGTAAGTTATTTTTAAATGGAATTAATTAATGCTTTTATTTATATTTAGAGAAAGACTGTTTTGAGATGGTTTAAACTTGATAGCTTCCTCCCAATTCAACTTGAAGTGATAGGGTCAAAATATTTTTGGTGTATTAGATTTCTGCATGAGATATATTAATATATAATGATGATAATAATAATGGTAATGATTACTCTACTTGATAAATATATATTTACTAGCAAATTGAAGTTTTTAAATGGAAGGGTAGGCTTTTCTACATTTCTTGGGTGGCTTATATTGACTTCTTTGGCGGGCAGATTTTTATATTGGTCGCTTCTAGAGTGAGCCGAGAGATTATGTTTAGAGGGAAACCAGAGCTAAATTTATCAAGCCTAATATCTTGAGCCTAACTTTGGGATTTTCCAAAATCATTTTAACTCTTATGGTGAACACTAATATGACATCGAAATCAAAATTCTACCTGTAATAAAATCATAAAATTGTTTTACGTACAAGAATATTAATTATCAATAAACCCAATTAGTACCTTTTTTGCAAAACAAACGTTAATGTAATAAGCTTTCGAAAAATATTGGTGGTTATATTGAGCGCGCGTATTTTTATTTTTGAAGGGAGCACGCCAACTCACGCGAGCCACACTCCTCTTAAATATTAAAAGCGCGTGCGCAAAGAATCAACACAAAATTTTATACAATTATTTAATCCTTATAAAAACTAGAACGGTAGGAATTAGGTAGGGAATCTCCTAAATTTATTTCTCTCCACAACAATTTATGACGTCATCAATGCAGTGGCGGATTATCCAATAGGCTGAGTAGGCTTAAGCCTACGGGCCTGGAGGATAAATGGGCCTGGTAGGATTTTTCTAGAAGGGCCCTCGAGAATAAATAATCCACAGTTAACGCAAAATATTAAAATATTTAAGCTTTTAGTTGGAAAACATTTGTTGGAAAATTGTCCAAACACAAATTTTTGTAATCGCGTTTCCTACTGATTTTCGGATTTCATGTCAACAACCGCCGCTAAGATCGTCTGTATTATCTTCGTTTTGTAGTAAAGCCGGATACATACATACATTATAATACTACTCTGCTTATTGATTTTATCTATATAGTATAATCCAAGCATTTATTTTATGCGTGTATCCTGTTGTTCTCAAAATTGAATAAAATTAAATAAAATAATACTTTGCGAGTAGCCACGAAATAATAACGGACCTGGACAGTACGGATCGGAGTCCGAGTCCATCAGCAATGAGGCGGTTATTTTCGTGACCAATTTTGATAAATTATAATATTTGATTAATTGAATGACTGATTGACTGTGATAAACTGTGCGCTGTTCATAAAACTTAAGGCAAGTGCCAATCAAGGCTGGATTAGAAATTCTAATTTCTGACTCGAGTTATCTGTGCGACCCAAATAGCAAGAAAAATAATTTCGCTGCTTCTGAGACGAATTCAGTTAAAGGGGTTCCAAAGTTCGGTGGCAAAATGTGTGTAAAGTCGTTAAAGTGCGAAATTTACGGTTGACTCTGCCCGCCTCTGCCAAGGCCGAGTGAGGGATTGGGAGGAATGAAAAGCATGCTCAATTTTCTTTTTTTTTTGCCACCGAACTTTGGAGCCCCTTTAAGGTGTGCTTTGTCAATGGTCAGTTCTTCATCTTGTATCATCAGATTTTTTTAGTTATATTTAATTCATAAGAAAGTTTAGTATCGTACAAAGTACAGTCTGTTCCAAAAGTCTTCGACAAAGGGAGTTTTTGTATTTATCTTAAATTTTCTCGAAACGTGTAAACGATAGAAAAATGAAACCAGAAGTAATTTTTAATACTTTTTTATTTCCTTTCACGTGGAGTTGTAGTATTTTGCAAAGCGATAATAGTTACGGCGGAAAAGAGGCGAGAATGGAAGCAATGAAAGTAGAAAATACGTGTAGTAAATTGTAATTACTGGTTTAGCATCCTTTCCTCGAGTGAATGGCTTTTTTTTACAATATTTTGATAGACCCAGTGACTAAAAGTTATAACATTGAAACAATGGCAAGTGTCATACTAATAGAGATTATGTTACTGGTTGTAAAAACGAATTTGGCAGAATCGGTTGAGGGGATAAAAGGCGGAAACCCTTTGCTACACCAGTGATTACAGTTTTCTTCACCTATTTTCTAATTTCATTGCTTCCATTCTCGTATATTTTCCTATACAATATTAATTGTTGTTGAAAAGCTCTGCATTATCGGGGGAATGCCACAGGTGATATTTGACGTCTTTTAGATTTTCCCAAATGGAATCGAAAATTGCAACCGGCTATAGCTCCTCAACCTTTGGTGGTAGAGCAATGACAGTGACACTTTCTAAATATGAATCATCCACCCTGAATCCGAAAATGCCGGTTTCAGGGTCGTAACACTATTATTTGAAAAGTTGTCGAAAACGACATCGGGCGTTTCCGTTTATCGCTTTGCAAAATACGACAACTCCACGTGAAAGGAAATAAAAAAGTATTAAAAATTGCTTCTGGTTTCATTTTTCTATCTTTTACACGTTTCGAGAAAAATTTAAGATAAATGCAAAAACTCCCTTTGTCGAAGACTTTTGTAACAGACTGTACAACCATAAATGCTTAAACGAATAATATCAAAACCGCCGCGGCAAGTTTCCCAAGGTCAAGGGGCCCCTAAACAAAGCTAAGCCTAGGGACCCGAGTGGTAGTTAACCCGCCACTGCATCAATGGGTAAAATTTCGGCTAAGTTATTGACGTATAAATATTATAAAGTTAATTTTCACAAGCAAATATTTGTTTCAAGTGCCATAACATATATATTTTAGAATTCTAGACATAAAAATCTATCTCATAATGTACCCTAAATCACAAAATTTAAAATTGGTTGAAGCTGACACTATCACTTTAATAGAATGTCAATAGGGGGACTTGTCCTTCATCTCTCCTGCTGGGAGGGCGAACTAGACCGAAAGCCCCGTTAAGGGTCACAACATAATCCATTTTCCTAAGTATATCCGAAATCATGGTTGGAAATATGAGTGAAATGAAAAACGTTCTTAACAGGTTTTTGGTTAAGATTCGAAAAATTGGACTCGAAATTCCATCCCTAGTAAATAATATAATTTGAATTCTTGTCAATGGTATTTCCTAAATGTTGCCTCAATCTTAAATCTTACGTGATTTGATGCAGGTAAATTTGTTTTATTGAATTTTCCAAATTCACCACTTAAGCTGGTTGGAAAAATATTAAAGTCTTAAGCTTTCATTTTGAAAGTCAGTTTATGCTAAATATGATATAACATAATTTTTTATTATCCAAACATAAGACTTAGATTATTGACAGAAGAATATGGGGGAAAGTAATGCTTCACAGGGTTCTGAAACCAAATATCTGAAAAATTAACCTAATTTTTTTTAATTTTAAGAAATATTAGGCAACCTTTATTAGCTATTCTTCAATATTTAATTTTAAATTAATTTCAAATTCTATTTTAAAAACTTTGTTTTGGGACTAGGCAAGCAATAGCAATAACTATGCAAACATATTTAATTAATATGGTTATCTTAGTTATCAAAATTCAATTATTTGATATTTTCCATTTATAATCTCGTTTTATGGCTCATATTACGAAATATTTAAATATATTTCAATTTAATTTATAGGTTGTCTCAACTGAGCAGCATATGTTTCATGTTTCTATGGGAAAGACGGAATAATTCACTTTCAAAATGGCGGAAAATAGAAATGTTACCACAAATGTTGACTTTCCGGTGTTGATAAAATTGTTATATGATAAAAAATAAAATTACACGTTGCAACGAAATTCAGTTTAAACCTGTCCAGTAAATAACAAAAGTCAAACGGGTCTTTAACACTTGGTCAGGACAATTACATCTTAAAGCTTTTCACTCTTCAGCAAGTAAGAAAATCTTCTGAACTTGCCTGCTCGAAATATACACATCTTAGAGACATCAGGGTTACTTAGCAATACATTATGGTGAAATTGATTTCATGAGATAACTATCAATTTATATTTGAAAACCTAGTTATAATGCATCAATATTTATGTTTGTCACTGTTGTTTTAAGTCTGCTGGGGTGGCGGAGTGGTTAGTGCTTTGGCCTCGTGGAAATTAGAGCCGGGTTCGATCTTAACTTGTGGCACTGAGTTATCTTTCCGCTAATTAAGTGGGTTTTCGCTTGAGTTTTAAGGTTTCCCCTTTCCATCAAAACTTTTAGAGGTTGAGAGTATTAGTTAGTGTAGGTAGCTGTGGGCTCACGTGGCATGGAGGGCTGGCCACCACCCTCTTAGGCATTGTAAGCCGGCCACCTGTTTAAAGGCATTATAAGTCGCTAGATGACTTGGGCCTAAGGTGGTGCCTGATAATTATGATTGATATTATTAATTCCACAAAGCGTCAATTGCAAAAATATTAAAACCAAAATAATTTCGAGATTGCACATTTTCATTTCGTTGTGTTTTTAATTTAAAAATATAACAGTTATATATTTATATAAAGGTGATTTTACTAGTGTATAAAAAAGGTAAGCCAAAGGAGCAGCGCTTGTTTGGGATTTTTTAAACAAAGCATTTTCAAGCATTTTCAAGCCTCACCCCTTTATTCAATACTTTTAGTGGCAGGATCAGTTTCCATTATTTTTACTTTTGGTAAAGCGTCAGGGAGCTGCTTCAAACATTGTTGATTTTCCTCTAATGGTTCCGTTTTTTTCATTATTTATAGCTATAGCTTCAGGAATGGCTGAAACAACATCTCCTGCATCATTTGATTTGGGCTTTTTAAACTTCCAAGGAAATTTCGAAGAAAGTAAAATTTTATTTAGAAAGTTTTAACCATAGTAAAGTCAAATCGGCATTTGACTGGGAAATAATTTACGACAAGCAACTCTCAACGGTTTCGGGGTCTTGATGGGGAACATGTCTAAAATTGGCCGCGATTTTAACTATTTGAGGTTTTTTCGCGGTCACGGGTAAACGATATGAGATAGACCAACACTTCCTCGAGGAAAGTTGTTTCGTAGACGATTTTCTTTGATTTGGACGATTGTTTTCTTATAAACCTCTAGCGCCACCATGTGTACATAAGGGGAATCAAGTCCGCCACTTCGATTATTTTCGATTTTCTGGGTAAATGGTATTTTTCCCTATCAATTTGAGCCTTTGGCCCTCACTGAGGATAACGAAGACGACGAAAATGATAATTAGGTGGCCGATGATGTTCAAAATGATCGACTAGTAAATACTGATTGGTACGTAGCCATATTCTTATTTGTGTTATTAGTTGCCGTTCAAATTAACAGTTTTGAATACCAATTATACAGGTTGTCTTAATTTGATCGGCCCAGGCGTTTTTCTCAAAGACTATAGATGGTAGAAATGTGAAATAATAAGGTTATACTCTCTCGGGGAGGACCCTTTTCTTTTAAAATTTACAGAAAAATCGTGAAATATTTCACCGTTTTGAAATTTTTATTTTTTGAACGATAGGTGGTATACGAAAATTTTCAATCAACAAGTTATAGAGCGTACTCGAAAACCTTTAATGAAATTGGTTTGGTCAAAAACGGACAATTTTTCATTGAAATAAAACGTCATGAAAAAAAACAAGTTGGTACTACCCAAAAAGGTTTACGTCTCATGAAAAATAAAGATAAACCTATCTAATTTGAAATGATCCTATGTTTGTAAAGATAAAAAAGGGACTGTTTTTTTAAATATTTTTTTGGAGAAAATACAATTTACATAGTAGAATTCCAGAGTTCCCGCATCTTACTACTCTGTCGCTTAAAGTGTGGCTCCATTTTAGTATTTAAAGAGACAGCTTCGTTTAAAAATAATTATCTGGACGTACTCCAGTAAAATAAAAAGATATCCTCGTTATACCTGTGAACAGCGGTTCAGGATGGTAGAATTAAACTACGGAGATGGTCAACGAAATATACGTGAAGATAGTCGATTATATCAAATGTTGTATCCTGACAGTCGTCTAAATCACCACACTGTTCTCCAAAGACTATATATACGCTTCGCTAAATAGACTGGCGTGTTCAATGGCTCAACTTGCGTACGATAGCAGACGCTGGTCAAAATTTCCCCCCGCTTCAGGAGTGCTACTAGTGGCGCCTCTAACGGCTGGTCAAAAGCTTTCTCCCGTGTTTCGAAATTGTTAACAGGTTTTTTGTATGGAGACGCTTGTCTAGTAAGCGAAGCGTATACATAGTCTTTGCTGTTCTCCGTGCTGTCCGTGACTTTGAAAACGAAGGCAACGTGAATCGCAGATTCCGCGGACCGGGCCATGACAACATCAACATGGAAGACACAGTCATCGCCTACTTTGTCACCTACCCTCAAGCAAACATAAGAATGGCCTGCTCTGATTTGGACTTGTCAAAGTACTACGCTTGGATGGTCCTTGACCGTCATAACTATCACCCATTTCATGCCACGCTCCACCAAGCACTTTACGATGGTGATCAGCGACTTCGGCTGGATTTCTGTAACTGGTATTTTACTATGGCCTACGGAAACGAAGAATTCCTCCGTTTGATTATTGTGTCCGTCGAGTGCTCCTGTGGGAGAAACGGCCCGTTTAAATGCCAACATAACCACTGGGGATTTTCTCACCACAATCGGGTACAATTCCGTTTAAACGTCTGGGCAGGTCTTCTGGAAGATCGCGTTATTGGGCCATCTTTTCTTCCGCGACGACTCAATGGGTAGAACTACCTGGCCTTTCTACAAAATGAAGTCGCAGACGAGTTGGAAGATGTGCCATTGGTCGACGTCCCACGCCTTTGGTTTCAGCATGACGGTGCACTTGCCCACCAAGAAAGCCACGTCATGCAGTACCTTAACAACGAGTTCCCTGGGCGATGGATAGGCAAGAACGGTCCAGTACGATGACCTCCGAGGTCCACAGATTTCGCAACGCCGGACTTGCCCTGTGGGTATTCGTCAAGGAGGAAGTGTATAAAACGCCGGTCACTAACGAAAAAGATCTACGGCAGAGAATCATCAATCAATTTCATTTACAGCTATTTTATTTTATATTTACAGTAAAATATAAAGCTTAAAAAGAACGATTTTATTTTATATTTACAGTAAAATATAAAGCTTAAAAAGAACGATTTTATTTTATATTTACAGTAAAATATTAAGCTTAAAAAGAACGATTTTATTTTATATTTACAGTAAAATATAAAGCTTAAAAAGAACAATTTTAATTTCTTTTGGCGAATGGATGATTGATAGAAGCATAGAAATCTCATAGGTAACTAGAATGCTGCCGTGTAACTGGCAAATGGGCCGAACGCCGTGGCAGACGATAGCCAGATCTCAGCCAATCAGAGCTAAAAGAGTGGTTCTGCCAAGAATTTAATGTCACCAGAGAGAATGACGTCATCTATCTCCGGCTATAGTAGCGGATCCAAGGAGGATTATTATCCTCCTTGGCGGAACCACTCTACGGCCTCTCATTGGCTGAAGGTTCAAGATCGGCCGTAGGCGGCAGCATTCTAGTTACCTATGAGATTTCTATGGATAGAAGTATATAAAGATTAAAAAGTGCAATATTAATTTATTAACTTTACACTAAATAAAGTTCAATTATGTCTAAACGTGCATCTTATAGATACGATACTGATATAAGTGACAGACAATGAAGAAGGAGAAGATTAGATTTCGTAAAAAATATTTTAAATCGGGTTAATTGTGATTATCCGGAAAATGACGTGGACCGAAACTTTAATATCATTGCACCCCCCCCCCCCCAAAATTATAGTTTACAAGCACCATTATAGAAAAACATAGACAGGATAGTGACGCCAGTGAAGACATTAGTCAAATTGGAGAGCAATTGTCAGACTCTAGTACTTCAGAATTTGAGTAAGATCAGGAATTATACAGCAGCTCATCAGATACCCAGCAAACACAAGAACGTCCTTTGGACATCCGATAGACGTCACACTCGGATCTTGCCTTCGTCCGTAGGACATCCCAAAATCCGGGATTGACGTCGGTTGGACGTTAAAGGACGTCCAAATGTCCGGTTTGTCTATAGCCGTAGTACGTCCCGGGGACGAGTTTTCGGACGTCCAACGGCGATTACGGCGGTCGTCCCCTGCATGTCTTTCTATAAAACCTAGAGATGTTTTTAGGCCTTTAATTTGGTTCAATCATGGCTCAATAGGGATGAACCTAGGACGTTCATTGGATATCGTATTCTGAACAAATAATTTAAAAAGCTAAACTTGATATTAAAATTTTATTCAAAACATTAAAATACAAGATAATGGAAAAAATATAGCAACAAGTGTACAATTTGATTGTAATAACACGAACTCTGCATGAACATTAAGAATTTAAATTTATTATATAAGGTTATTAAATTTTTACGATAGGTTTTCGAAAGTTGGAAACTCAAGTATTAGCAGTTAACATATAAATTACAAAACTTATATGGTTATTTAATTTTTATATAACAAAATAAATTTCGAACTAAACTATTAAAAAATTAAATAACCTTCCTTATACAAATGTAAAAAAAAACAAAAATTAATTTTCAAATCAGAAGCAAAATAAAACTAAGCCATAAAAAAAATTAAGACTATGGGATGAAAAATGTACTCTAGAAATGGCTGTTTCTCGAAGCTTAATTTTAATATCTATCCAAATCTTACTTTTGGAATTACAATTTAACTATATAAAATATCACAGTATGAAATAAAGCTTTAGGCGAACCGTTCAGTGAGAGTAATGAATAATAAACTTAAAAAGTTAAATTGAAACATGTACAGGTCCAAAATGAACTTTAAAAACAGCGAACCTTTCCTAACATTCGGAGAATCCAACGCAAATCTTACTTTTGGAAATTCAAATTCAATATATAAAATATAACAGTATGAAATAAAGCTTTAGGCGAACCGTTCAGAGAGAGTAAAGAATAATAAACTTAAAAAGTTAAATTGAAACATGTAAAGGTCCAAAATGAACTTTAAAAGCAGCAAACCTTCCCTAACATTCGGAGAATTCAACGCAAATCTTACTTTTGGAATTCCAAATTCAATATATAAAATATCACAGTATGAAATAAAGCTTTAGGCGAACCGTTCAGTGAGAGTAATGAATAATAAACTTAAAAAGTTAAATTGAAACATGTACAGTTCCAAAATGACGACGGCTTTCCACAAAGCATTGCGTGTGATATAATAAATTGGGCATTAAAACATAATGTTAATCATACTACAACTAAAGACGTTCTTGGAATTCTTCGGAAATATGGACATGATTTACCAGCTATCTCAAGAACCCTTCTCAAGACGCCAAGGGTAGCGAATGTGTTAACAATTATAGCTGGTGGGGAATTTTGGTATGTGGGAGAATGGTTTGACCGAGTTTATTGAAGAAAACCCGGAGTATTCCGATGGAATACCTTTTGCGATAAATATTGACGGTCTTCCCATTTACAAAATTTCAGCAAAGCACTTTTGGCCGATTCTCGCTGCTGTATTTAATTTTGAAATGGGAACAATTGGAAAACCTTTTATTGTTGGAGTATTCTACATTGACAAAAAACCTGGTAGTCTTGAAGAATATATAGGTCCTATGATTGACGAACTAAAAGCGCTTAAACAAGATCGCTTTTAATGTAAAGGCCCATTCATATTAGATACTCCAGCACGAGCATTTGTTAAAAATACAAAAGGCCACTCTGGATACTGTTCTTGTGACAAATGTACAATACATGGTTTGCGATATTAACAGCGTACTTCTTTATTGAAGATGTAAATGTGTGACGAACCAACGAATCATTTCGAGAGGAAGTTGATAAAATATACCACCTAGCTGGAGGCCCAACGCCAATGACGAGCCTGGATATCGATATAGTACGCCAATTTCCTTTGGATTATATGCACCTTGTGTGCCAAGGGGTCATGAAAAAAATCATTTTGAACTTGATAAGTGGCCCAAATAGATTTACTTTCTGCGAAACTAGAAACGTGGCGTTCTCATATTCCATCTGAGTTTGCACGTAAGCCTCGCTCCTTAAAACACGTCGATCGCTGGAAAGCAACCGAATTAAGGAAATTTCTTCTCTTACGGGCCCAGTTGTTACAATTGATATGTTAGAGGGAAATGTTTTAAAACATTTTAGATTGCTCCAATGCGCAATTTACATTTTGGTACACCCAGAACTTCATAAAACACACTCCAATTATGCAAATTAACTCTTAAAAATATTAATTTCTACATCTAAAAACCTTTATGGCATGGGGTTCATAATTATGAACCTTCATGCATTTTCCCATAAGGTCAATGATGTAAATTTGTTCGGAATATTAGACGCTTACAGCGCCTTCCCGTTCGAAAACCATTTGCCGTTCATAAAGAAAATGTTAAGAAAGCCTAATAAACCATTACAGCATCTAATCAAGAGATATGGAGGAAAATCGAATTATAATATTGAGAAGAATCCGAATTATATTTCCTTGAAGAGGCCTTACGAGTCTGATAATCCAAATTTACCTCACGATGTTGTCACGTATAAAAAATCACACACACCGAAATTTATTATATCATTTACTACCACCCTCCTACGCATTGTAACCCGGCCACCTGTTACTTGATCATGCACAAGCAACATTGCTTATGTGGTCGAAGGTGGTGCCTTGGGTACTAGCTCTATTTTAAAAAAAATAACTGGTTTAAATTAGAAAGTAGTGAATTGATTTTCGTTCGTGAAATATACCAAGATAGAGACATGGATTAAGGATATATTTGTACAGTGCAATGTTTGCCAATTTAAGGATAATTTATTTGTTTATCCTCTTAGGTCGTCGGATTTAGGTATATTTATCGGTAAATTGTCGAAAGAAATCCATACCCATTCGTATACTTTGTTAAAACAGAAGAGTTTAAGTTTTAAGATTGCCAAACGCTATTCAGAATTTACATAATATTATTCCTTTACTTTATGATTCTTAAGTATATAGTGAATTAATTTACTAATAACTTACATATCTTAATTTTATCCTAACGGTTTTCTACTTTATTATATTGTTTTCTTCTGTAGTTTATAGTCACATTTTAATTTGGTCTTAAGATGTTTGCGGCTGTTAATTTTTGTGAAGATAATTCAGTGGAAGTAGTACCAATATCATGGTGTGTAGACAAGAAAACGTGCTATTGGCCCAAACATTTATAAACTGGAGACATATCAAAGTTATTCCAAAAAACAAAAATTACCTGATAGAAATAAGTGTGAAATAATAACCATAATACTACTGACTCCAACACCAAGTATATCGATTATAAACAATTTTTAATTAGTAACCGAATTATTATTAAATTTAACTACAAATAAATACCAGTTGATACTTGATAGTTTACAAAAAGCTCCGAACAAGTGTAAACAAGCAGAGGATACATAAGACCTAGCAACTGATGTAGATTTGGGAAAGGGAAAAAGGAAACGCACGTATACTAAAAAATTTCTCAGTGGCAGTGAAGAAACTGATAAGGGAGATGAGGGTGATTTAACTGACAATTCTAGAAAGAGTAACTCAGATGATGGTTTGTTTATATTATTTTCAGTAAAATAGAGAAATTCAAAAATTTAAATATCGGTTGCTAATTGTTTTAGAAACTTTGTTGTCAAAGAAAACAAGGCAATTAAAGAAACAAAAATCTGGTAATACGTAACATAATTTTATGTTATAGTTAACCAAATTTATTTTTAATTTTCTAAATTTAGATTTGCGAGAACTCAAAAACTTGAAGAAAACAAAGAAAAGCAATAAAAACGGTGCAAATAATTTCAAAATGCTCGATCCACCGCTATTTTTAATTTCTATTAAAACATTTAAAGTCGTTCTCTGTCTTATTTATAATTGATATTAATCTAGGTACTGAACATGAGAGCAATAATAGTAATCGCTTTTATCATCAACATCAAAACAAGGTATAAACCTATAGTTTCCTACTATATCTACTGTGTTTTAAAGTACGTATTTTTAAAATCTTGGAATACAATTTCGATTCATTTGCCAAACCGTAATTCATCAGCTACAGTTTCAAGTCAACAACCTTAAGGTTCGACCGTAACAATAATCCATCTAGTGTAACTTCCAGTGCACTATCTACGAATATCTTCGAAACACAGTTAAATAGGTCGCTTAGTGACACTTCTTGTCACAATTCGCCTAAAGGTCATCTCTCTGAAACGAAACAGTGTGAAATGTCTCATAGTGAAATTGTAAATCAACTGTTTGAATTTAGCAGTCAGTCTTCTGATGAAATAGCAAATCAGAGTCATGTTTCTAATACCCAAGCTAGTTGTAACAATTGGAATTTCATGACGTCAAACCATTCACTTGGCATTTTAAAATATACTTTAATATTTAATGATTGTATAAAATGGATATGCAAATATATTTATGAACTTATAGCTTCTCAAAGTCAAGCGAGTCGTGGTATAAATGAAAATCTCTGCAGAAATACGTTCACTAAAGATACTATTTTATCACATTTGCCAGGTAAATTAAATGCGGTAAAATATTCAAACCAAAATATAATTGAATAAATGTATAACATTCTAGTACGTTGTTGCGCCAAGGATGAAATATTTAGGAGAGCTGTATTCACCATGTTTTCTGGTTTAGATCGAAAACTTACACCGATTCAAAGTGCACTTTGTGAGAATAATTTAGTGGGCCTTTTGGATATTAGTGATCTAGCGCCATAACCAATATCAACTCGTGAAAAATTAGAAGAATACGATAAAATTTGTCAGAGGGATTCTGAAAGGGCTAAAATTGTCGAGGGGTAAGACACTCTCGGATGACTTGTACACCGACTTCGCGTACTTCGCACTATTAAAGGTACGGATTTTTAAGAGTTCACGAAATCTTATTAGCACAGTCAGAGGTACGACAGTGTACACCGAGTTCGCGGAGTGACCAACCCCTCGAAAATTGTAAGTAAATAGGGATACTTTTGCTCGACATCCCCATATTTTTGTATAGTACCATGGTGATAGAGAAGCTTCCCTAGCTAGGTAGGAGCAACCCAAACATTGTAAATAACTAAGACAATAGCGTCTTTTGTTTTCAGCTGAAAGCTGCATATGCTCCATTCCAGTGGCGTGGCGAGAAATTCGTCAAGAGGGTCTAGCTTTCTAAGTATGTGAATGTTAAGAGGTGACGAGAAGGGGGTGGAAATTTAGTACAGTTAAAGGTAGGAACAAGGGGGTCTGGAACCAGAAACCTCCACCCCCGTTGTCTACGCCACTGCTCCCTTCTCCCCCTAGCTTTGATAGTACGAATACGTAAAATGAAGTAACATAAGTATACACACAGCTAGGTGTCTCATCTGGCATCGTTGGGAGGGAACACCCTTGGAGATACTGTAAGACGAATTCTTCGAACACTCTTTGAGCACAAACTTGTTCTTAGCCTGAGTTGGACTTTGAAAAATCGACTAATACCGTTCTCAAACTTTACAATGAAAGATGTCATTCTAGGTAATTTCCGGAATGTATAATATTAAGTACAGGATTTTTGTAGAGTGTATTTTATTCTTGTGATACAGGTGCTGTACGTCAATGCACAAAATTTAGACGAGCTACTGCTTATGACATTGAAGATAAAATAAAGTGTTGGTTCAAACATAAAGCTGATAGATCTGGTGGCAGACAGAAAAGGGCCATGAAACTAAACCAAAACCGTCAAAAAAACAAGAAGAAAAAAGTTGTAGGCATAGAAGAGTCTTCTGAAGAAGCGGACGAATCGGATTGAATATAATCCAAGAATTAATTCAGGGTTCATACGAAATTTTCGGATTTGAAATCCCGGACTTGTATTATCTCGACCTTTTTGGTAATATTACTGATAATTTTCATTGGTAAAAGTCAAAGTGAAACAATTTTTTTTGAAATATTTCTGACTCTCTCGGGAAAAGGTGCCGGACATGAGCGCCCAAGAGAAGATACTTAATTTTTCCCTGTGATGCAAAATTTGTTGAATAATAAAATCCATGACAGGCTGACTTATCCCTGACTTTTTACGATAATTTTTAAATCCCTGACTTATCCCTGACTTTTTTCAACAATTTTAGAATCCCTGACTTTTTTCCACAATTTCAGAATCCCTGACTTATCCATGTTATCAAGGATATCCTGGTTCCGTACGAACCCTGTAATTAAGTGATATTTAAAGTTAAAAATATAATTTACGTGCCTTAAAATATTCATTGGTAAAATGCAAGGTTCTGTAATTTCCATTTAAATGTTTTTGCTTTTAAAAGCTCTTTAGATATTGTTATAAAATATTAACATATCGAAATATACCAAGTGATATTTAAAGTTCCAAAAATAATTTACGTGCTTATACTCTGTGCTAAAATGCGAAGTTATGTATTTTTCATTTAAATGTTTTTTTTTTAAATTCCTTAGATATTGTTATACAAATTAACATATCGAAACATACCAAATAAATTTTTTTAAAGTGTCTGTATTGTACGTCTCTATTTGTTCAACAATTTTTCAACTTCTGCATTACAAATAAATTCCCCTTCAGGGTCAGGCAGCATGGTCGCTCGAACGTTGGCCGACCATCTTTTTTTGGTCGAAATGTCCTAGCCGCATCGGTCGATAGTCGGCCATTTTTAATGCGACTAGGATATTTCGACCATAAATAGATTGGTCGGCCAACTAGGCTGCTCCGACATAGTTTCGAAGTCAGTCCGACCCTGAAATGTGCATGTTTGGCCGACCATCGGCGGACCCTATTTCGTATTAAACATTAATATCAGAGTCGAACAATGTTGGTCGGCCGACCCTATTTCGACTAAAATATTAGTATTAGAGTCGTACAATATTTCGTCTAAATGAATAATATAAGATAGTTGTAAAATATTAGTCGGCCTATCGTTTATCGACTAAAATATTACTTTTAGAGAGTGGTACAATATTTGTCGGCCGCCCAATATGCGGCTAGGACATTTCGACTAAAAAAAGGAAGGTATTAAGTATTGCTCAAATTCTTTCGAGTTAAATATTAAATTTTGGCTTTGCCGACGAATGTACGGAATTGAACAATCATCGTCTGATTACCTCCTGCTACGTCTTTAGCTTTCGTCTTGCCTCGTTGTTCAGAATTCAATGCGATTTCAGTATTTCATCCCCATAGCTAATTTCATATGTCCTCGGCAGTTAAAGGGACGTAAAGAAAAACGAGTAAAAGGTAAAACTGAAAATTTAATAATGTATTCATCGTCGTCGAATAAAGTAGTTACAACGTACACGATTAAAGATTGAATGGCGTTTAATAGTAAAACGTGCGTATAAATACTAACGATAAAAATATTATAACATAATGCTTACGCATTAAAATATCTGATCTACAATCGTTAAAGAAGCTTTGAAACACAGTAACAAGATTGAAGAAAATGTATCCAAATATTTTTCTTATTTAAGTAGTCCTATTTCACGATCATATAAAACCATACAAGGGCTTTTAACAATAACTAACATGTGATATTTCTTCAAGTGATATTATAGTATCTGCTAGTAGAAAAAAGGGGGAAACATTGTCAGCCTTCCTACTTGGGTTTGATTTTTGTAAGTCCGAGTGTTGGCTACGCTACTTAAAAATAATTGTCAAAATCGGTTTATTTAGGCAAATTTACACGGTTAAATGTAATTATGAAAAGTAAATTTCCTCAACCTCTTCTAAAGTGAAAATTAATTAATTATTAAATTGTTCATTTCTTATACGAGACGTAAAAGTGGATATTAAGTTATAAATATATATGCATTAAAATGTTTTGATTATCGTTTCATTACCATAAATTTTTAAGAACATAAATATTTCTGAAATGAAGCTAGTCGTTCAAAATTTTCTTTGACTGTATTAAATATTGACCTTTTTCCTCGACTGACAAATGTGACCTTTTCCCCAGTTAATTGTGCAAAAACGTGAAACGTTCTTCTAAAGTGAGATTAATGCGAATTTTGATTTAAACAAGTTTACGGTCAATGCTTATTTATGCTTGTTCATTAACGTTAATTTTTGGATCGATTCGTTTTCTCTTTGTCAATTTGACGATTCCGGCGAAACATGTTTCGAGCACAAACGCCAAGCCGCTGACAGTGCACCCGTACACCAATACCCAAAACACAGATAACACACTATCCAAATCGATGGGTTTCACTTCTTCCAAAGGAAGTTCCCAGAAAACGTCTTTGATGTGGTACATGTACTGATAATCCAGGTAAAACATCCATTTCGTTTCCAAATCGTTCGCCATTCTGTAAATGTTTGACATATATATATGATAAATTTAAAAATTTCCAATGATTAGTTTTCAATATACACTTTAAAATAAAACCTGTTAAACGATTTGCCTATAAGTAGTAGTAAAGAGAGCCGAGTCATACTTGTTAAAACGTAACATTTTGAAGCACGCGCTGCTAATATTTCAATAAATAAGGGCTCGTTCAATTTCGCACGCGCCTCGTGAAAGAAAAAAATTCGCGTGCTATATGAAATAAAACCCATGAGGCTAGTTCCCACTTGGCGAATTTTCGAGACGAAAAAAATTTTCGCGCAACGAAAAAAGACGAGTTTTTTCGGTCGCTGGGGAAGCGGTTCTCACTTTAGCGAAAAAATTTAAAAACGCTGAAAACAACTCGTTCGGGTTTTTAGTAATATTTTAGGCCTAACATAAAACATCAGTTCAAAATGAACCAAATGGGTGTTCCTGTTGATAATTTCAATAAATAAACGATTCTATTCGTGAGATAATTACCTTTACTTAGTATCTTGGTCAATTTGGCTGAGCTGCCTAGGCTTAATATGTGACGGACGGCAGCGGAATAGATCGAGGGAACGCGTTTTCTGATTGGCTGAAGCTTTTTATCGCCAAGGTGTGGACGTCAAAAAATAGAACATTCGCTAGATACCGCGGAGACGCGACTTTAGCGGCGAATTTGAAAAAAATCGCAAATTTTATTCGCGAGCGTCAATTTTCAGCGCGAAAATTGGTTTTTTCGCTAAGTGGGAACTAGGCTATAGTCAGATGATTTTAAAAGGTTCATACCATCAAAGATACGGGCTTGTACACCGATTACAGACACATGTCCTTTAATTTTAAATTAAGATAATTATTAAAAAAAATTAAACTTAAGACGTAGCCTTATCGGATTTGTTCACTGATCTCGTTTGCTATTCAATTAGTTTAATTACAACTTTTAGTATATTTAATTCGATATTTACAGATTTGAACGCACCAAAAGGTTAGATGGCCCTTTGTAAAATATTTTAAAATGGAAATGGGAGTGCTTCTTTTTGTTCTTATGTTCTAAGTATTTTTTAAATTTTAGAATATTGTGCTGTATGGAAACATTACACTAGTACAAATGCTTTTATGAATTTTTACATCTGCCATCAACCCTGAATTTGGATTATTGAAGTGCATAATTTAACTTTTGGTCTTACTTACGCACGATTAAACACTTCTCTGATAAAGAGATCAGAGCAAAATGGTTTCGTGAGCAAAAAGACGAACATGTTAGATTTCAATGGTTTCTTGCTCTGGTAAACTTCTCGTTTTATTAAATCGTCCGCTTGTCCGGTAACTTTGCAATACCCCAAGCCAACCATCAGCAAACGAAATATCGTTATCAAGACTCCCTTTTCAGCCAAAATTCTTTCATTCGTGATGTCAGTGCTCAAAAACTCGTAAGCTTGAATGATAGCCTCCGCTTTCTCAGTTTTTTGGATAAGTTTCCATATACGTTCGTCAAACTTTGCCTGAAATAAGAAATATTTATGTAACTAGAATTAAAGTTTCTGATACTGAGAACATACTAGGGTTTTCAGGTGCCTCATTTCCTGTGAATTGTCAACGAGGGCAGCGTGAAGATCTTGACGCGAGAGCAAATCGTCCATGGTGTCCACCTTAATGTACTCTGTTATTGAAAACTCCGAATGCATAACGCTTGTCATGTAGCAGACGAAAAAGAGAGCAAATACAGTCCATGCCCACAGTAAGATTCTTTGAGAAGTGAGTTTCGGGTTTCCGATCAGTGCTATAAGAAGTAATATATACAATATACAGGGTCTTTTTTTTTGCTCGGAAAAGTGTTTTTTTTCAAAAACTATTTATAGTACCGATTTCAAATTTGGAAGGTCAATTCTCTATACCGGGGGACATCAGTTTGAGAAATTTGAGCGTTTTCGGTAATGTTTTTCACCAATTTTGAAAAATTATTTTTCGACCACTAGGTGCGAGATAAAAAATTTCTATTATAAAGTTGTAGGCCGTCATCGAAAACCCTTAAAAATTGTTCACTCGACGAAAAACAACTTATTTATCAGTGAAAATTCGAGCTTGAAAAATTTACAAGTTGGTGAAGCCAAATTACGATTGTTTGAAACGATAATTGAAAAGGGAACAAGTCTAATACAAACGTAGTAGAGTTTTCACACTTGAAAAAATGTACACGTTTGGTTTTTAAATGCAGATATTTATTACAGGTTTGTGCGCGGACAATTAAGTTCTCAAACGCTTTCTCTACCATTTCTGGTGTGACGTCTCGGCAAGCACTGATTATTCGTCTAATGAGTTCCTCCCTAGTTTCAATGGGCGTGGCGTATACCTTTGCTTTAACGAATCCCCAGAGAAAATAATCCAGCGGTGTTAGGTCAGGTGACCTGGCTGGCCAATGCACTGGACCATTTCTCCCTATCCACCTTTCAGGAAACTCGTTGTTGAGGTGCTCAGTTACTTGCCGGGAAAAATGCGGAGGGGCGCCATCTTGCTGAAACCACAACTGACGTCTTTCAGCCAATGGAAGGTCGTCGATTGCGTCACTCAGTTCGTTCTGTAGAAAATGTAAATACCTTTGGCCGTTGAGGTTCGTCGGAAGGAAAAAGGAACCAATCAAACGGTTTCCAACAAGTCCAACCCAAACATTGACCCGTTCAAACTGAACCTGGTGATGATATTCAAAACCCCAATGTGGGTTGATGACAGACCAAAGATGGCTGTTTTGATGATTAAAGGGCCCATCTCTAGAAAATGACGCTTCGTCGGAGAACAAAACATGGCGCAAAAATTGTCTATCTTCTTGGACAGCATTTAGTAACCAGTTGCTAAATTCATAACGTCTTTGATGGTCTCCGTCAATTAGTCCTTGGTGGAGCGTAGCTCTGTATGGGTGATAGCGATTCTTACGAAGAATTTTCCACACACGATTTGCAGAACAACCCAAATCAGCGGCGTTAGCGCAACTGTGACGAGGATATGCCACAAAGTACGCGAGTACATTGTTCTCGAAGTCTAAATCCGGTTGACCCAATCCGCGAAACCTAGGTTGCAAGTTACCAAATTGATTGAAATCGTGAATTGCTCGTCTTACTGTATTTACAGATGGTGCTCCATTTGGATGTCTTTCTGCGAAGATTTCAGTCACTCTTCTAAGGTTTTGCGCTGCTTCTCCATAGTAAATGGCAACTATCTCGGTACGCTCAGCTACTGAATAACGAGGCATTGTTCGAAATATTATCAAACACTGATAATAATCTCCCAAAGTTTTCCTTTAAATACCCAATGCATGTTTAGGATTGACCTATAGCCTCGTGTTTCTTAAATCCGGTCGTTTTTTTAACCAAAGTTTCAACTGGATTAGGTAATTCGGTTTCAATTATCGTTTCAAACAATCGTAATTTGGCTTCACCAACTTGTAAATTTTTCAAGCTCGAATTTTCACTGATAAATAAATTGTTTTTCGTCGAGTGAACAATTTTTAAGGGTTTTCGATGACGGCCTACAACTTTATAATAGAAATTTTTTATCTCGCACCTAGTGGTCGAAAAATAATTTTTCAAAATTGGTGAAAAACATTACCGAAAACGCTCAAATTTCTCAAACTGATGTCCCCCGGTATAGAGAATTGACCTTCCAAATTTGAAATCGGTACTATAAATAGTTTTTGAAAAAAAACACTTTTCCGAGCAAAAAAAAAGACCCTGTATAAGCCTAGGAGGCACTTGGGAGGCTATTCTGTAAATATCAAAAATTGACCCAAAATCACGTACGTTACGTCCGAAATGACCTTTCGCGTGTGCAGAAGAGGCTGATATCGAAATATCAAACTACCGATAGTATTGCTCAAATTCAAAGTCTTAACGGTCTTTTATGCTGACGTCAGTGATTTAATGAAATGCTTCGACAAACGGTTGATGGTGTTAATTTAAGTCTTGGGCACCAAACATAAAGGGGTAATTTACGCCCGCTTAAGCATTTATTTCATGATTTGACGAAAATACCGGATATATTGTAACATACTGCCACTACATAAAATTGAACTTACACAATCGATAGTTTGATAAAATAAGCTTGTAATTTCATGCCGTTATCTGTGGAGACCCACAAAATTTTGCTCTTTTACTTTCGCGCTAAGGGAAAATAATGCATTTGTTTTCCTTTTTGTCCGAGCAGCCGAGAAAACATTAGTCGCTAGGAATTTAAAAAAATACTATTTTTAAGAAGTGGTTCTCAAATTACCTTAGGGCAGCGAAGGTGTTGGTCTGTTATTTCCCAAGCTAAGAAATCTATGTGGACTATTACTAGTAAATTATTTTGTATTTGATGTACATTGCAATCTATCATAGCGCAATTTCAAGTAATATTTCTACAAATAAAATTACCATATGTATCACAATTGATAAGCCTACGTACGATTAGTTTTTCCAGGGGCTTTCAAAAACCTTTGGAGCTAACTTGCAATGCGTAGTTCGTAAATTTCACTTTAATAAATAAAAATTGGATATATACTCAGTAGCGGTGCCAGCAATAGACCGGGGTAGGCCTAGGCCTACTTGAAATTTTGGTAGGGGTCTCCAAAAGTCGTCTTAAAGGGAATATAACCTCTGGTATTTCTGTCGCCCTCCGAGGGTTCCAATATTGTCCGCTGCCTCCCATGGCTTTTCACCTTTGCGGCGCTGATAATCGCTGATTGTGAAGGGAATAAAGGAAATTGATGGGGTCTTCCATAAAGAACGCGTTGGAGGTTCTAGTCCCTTTAAGGGGCCTCCAAAAATTAATATATGGGCCTCCAAATTATTTAATATAAGAAAATTCTGTAATTTGTTTGCGAAAAAATTTATTTATTTTTCAATGTTCAACGCGAGTGAATCGCTTAACGACACTGCTGTTTTTATTCCTTTCAAAGGTACCAGTAACTTTACTTTGACAGTAGTTTATCTTTTAGTTTTAATTTATCGCGAGCGCTACTATATCCAAATTGTATCTTTAATTTTATCTTTACAAATAAATGGTTCCTAAACTTACTTTACTTACGAGGAGACTACCCGAGGTGATAATCACCGATTTTGTTGAAACTAGGTGGGTATGTAGACCTTATGGTAACATGAAATTTCACCAAGGGTAAAGTTGCAATGGGCATTAGTTTTGCCATGGCAACCGAAAATGTTTTTGACAACACAGTCTGTATATTGTCCCATTGAAAATAACAATTGATCAGTTTTTACATATTTTGATCAAATTGACCAAAATTCATCAAAATATCTTAAAATTCATTTCATTTGTCAATTTTGATCTATTTTTTTTTTGGTTTTGAAATTTTAAATTTTTTTGAAATTTTTCACAGGGGGTAGGTACCCTTAGAAGTGCTCAGATTCCCATGTTATTTTCAATGAGAATATATACATACTGTGTTGTCAAAAACATTTTTGGTTGCCATGGCAAAACTAATGCCCATTGCAATTTTTCCCTTGGTGAAATTTCATGTTACCATAAGGTCTACATACCCACCTAGTTTCAACCAAATCGGTGATTATCACCTCGGGTAGTCTCCTCGTTAGTGTACCTACGTACATTAATTTTCGTAAATTTTTAAGTTCTGATGTAAGGGATGTACACGCGAAGAACCGAAGGAATGAATGTAAATTGATAGACTGGAATTCAGTCGTAGAAATAAGTAAATAACCACTTATTTGTTATGTGTTATCGGTACACCAAAAAGGATCAACACACACTCTGTTTTTAGTAATATTTAAATTCATAATGAGTTCTAATTCTTTCGTCGCGTACCTATTTTACCCAAAAATTGCACCACTTGCTTAAAAACAATTAAATAAAATACGTGGACGGATTTGAAAAAAATTGTGGTTGGGGGCCTCCATAGTTTGGGGGGAGGGGCCTCCAAGTGGTTGGCCTACCTACCCAAAAATCCTGGCGCCGCTACTGTGTATACTAGGAAGCTAATACAAAAAACAATTACGGTAAAGAAAAATAATACCCGGAATCATTATTTATTAAAAGTTAGAGTAGCTTAACAATATCTACAGTAACTTCCAACTTCTTTGCTCCAAGATTCTCAAAAATTGAAACATTGGGTTTAGTGATAGTTTGCTAATACAAAAAAAGTGAGTTCGTTTACTGACAGTCATTGAAAGCAAATCCAACGAATTTCCAGAAAGTTTTGTAAAATGATCCTAGGAATTCTTTTAGTGAAATGCACAATTTACTAGAAGGGTTTTCTTGTCTGGCCAGAACTATCCATAATGCACACACAAGAAACAACGATATTGATATTAGAATTATAACCTGTGAACAATAAAACGATGTTCATTTAAACAAATATATATTTGATGAAGGCGATAGAACTATTGAATTGATAGAGTATGTAGAAAAGAAAAATAATTTATAAAAAACTAGTTCTGGGAACTAAAAAAACCGTGTTTATTCTTGTTATTGGTACGGCTAAGATAGGTCAGATATTAAAACATACTTAGAATTAGTGTTTTTACGAAACCTCATGAAACATATTCGTTGACAAAATACACAAAACAAAAAGGTCTTAGCTTGAAGCGATAGTGTGAAAACTGAAAAGGGAAACGATACTTTCGACCCGGAAACTCATCTGCGTCACTCTCAGCCGAAGTCGGCCGGAATGAAAGGGCTAAAATCGAAATAAATTTATTTTTTAGTTATTTAGGTTGAAAAAATAAATTATTTCGGCCCATTCTTTCTGTCCAACTTCGGCTAGGAGTGACAAAGACAAAAGAACGTGTCCCCTTTTAAGTGTTCACACAATCGCTTCAAGCTAAGAGCTTTTTCTTGGTGTATTTTGTCACGAATATGTTTGATAATGTTTCGTAAAGACTCGAATTCTACGACTGTTTTAATATCTGACCCATCTAAGCCGTAACTTTAACAAGAACAGACACGTTTTTTTCAGTTCCCAGAACTAGTTTTTGTATAATATGTCGATTGAATATAATAATTCGATAAAACAAAGTTATTTTTTAATTAAGTGGCGAATAAAATGCATTTATATTAAAGCACTCTCTATAACACCAAAGGTTATTTAAGTGAAACCGATAACGTGAAGTAAAAGGAAAATAACGTAAAACTAAAACTAATCACGTACGAAGTGGCCTGAAACGAGTTTTACCCATGCTTCCGACGTCTCTCCCTCCTTTCTCTGAGAACGGGTTTCCCCCGCTGGCTTTCCCCTTCTAGGCCATTCACCAAACCGTCGATTTTTACCGTTAAAAATATTCGAATTATTTTAAATTAATGATAATACACTTAAAAATAAACCTTATAAAATTGAATACTAATGGTATATGATTGCGACGTTAGGAATCCAGTGGTGGTGTCAGATTAGAACAAATAACTTTACGGTTTCAGCATAGACCAAAGACATGCGATCCGGAACAAGTTGAGCTACGGAAAGAGGGACTTCTCGAAAGCAGGAGTCAAGGGTAAGAATAAACAGTAATTTGTGATATGCTTTAACCAACTACAAAATATTTTCGGATTTTTCCTAAACTTAAAAATTAAAGTGTTCATTCACCAAAAAATTAAAGAGTTCACTAACCAATATATTCAAGGTGTTTCAAAAGCTTATGCAGGGGGTGAGTTGAGAAGTATGCCTGTTTTTACCCCATTTTCCTACGATGAGTTAAAAGAGCGCCAGAAAGCTTCAAAGTGTGGCCTACTAGCCCTGAAAGTGAGCTGCAACAAACACAAAACCCAGCAGCAGGGAAATGCGATTTCGGGGGTTCAATGAATTTTCGAATGCGTGGGAATTGAGATAAATAACAAAAAACAAATAAGTAAATAAGAAATGTGCAATGAGTTAAATTAAACACAGAAGAACAGTGTGTATTTTGTACAGGTTACAGTAAAGGTTCGAAGTTTCGTCCTTCAACTCTTACACAAAGACGACCACGTTGAAGGACGGAATTGCGTACATGTTTAAATACTCCCGGTGTTTTCCGAATCTGTTCGGTAGCGGCTTGGATCCTTCCCACCAAATCAATGTCAGAATCTACTTGCGTGGCGTATACCAGATCCTTGATCCATCCCCACAAGAAGAAGTCCAGCGGAGTTAGGTCGGGTGATCTCGAAGGACATAAGACTGGACCTCCTCTCCAACACAACTTAAACTAGTTTAAATTAACTTTTTTACGCTGGTTACCTCGATTTGATTAGAAAGTCCTTTTTTACCTATCACACGAACCCAAACTTTAATGTTCGCATTTCCCTGCTGCTTGGTTTTGTGTTTGTTGCAGCCTACTTCCAGGGGCTAGTAGGCCACACCTTGAAGCTCTCTGGCGCTCTTTTAGGGGGAGGGGGGTGACTAACTATTATAAAAAAAAAGTCTTTAATTGAATATATACCCAAAAGAAATTTTCCTACGTATAGTTTGAACATTTCTCGAGTTGATTAGTCAATAACATCTTACGTAAATGTTTCCAGCAAATATTATTATTTGATTTTAATCGAAATTCTCTGAATAATTATTCTTGGATTAAAAATCGCCAAAACAATTTTGGCGAACATATTTAGATAGTTCTATGACATATTGGTTCTTTCTCAATTTTACTGGTCAAGGTAATAAGCTTATTTGGTGATTTTTCTTCTATTTTAGGGGTCAGGGTCAATATAGTTGGTCAATATATTTGGAATTCTTCATACAATTTTTCGGACAGGCACATTATATTTGGTAACCGTTAAATTAATTTATTTCCTACTAGGTCTAACGTCAATATATATGGTTAATTGGCTATTCTTTAATATCTGGGACAACAATAGTAGAACTGATGAAGACGAGGTTTTATTGTTTAATCTATACTAAGTAAAAAGATTATTGATACAATTTGATATTCCGTAGGGTATACGAAGATACAATTATTATTTGTAGAAGAAACTAATGAGTTTTGTCAATATTCATATTATTACTACCTCAGGGTAAACGTTGTCGGCGGAGCGACAAAGGCCAATTTGCAACAAAAGGGAGTAAGAAACCAGAACAGGGTAAACCTTGTCGGCGGAGCGACAAAGGTTATTTTCCGCTAAAAGAGAGTAAGGTAAACGAAGTCGGTGGAGCCATCGGAGTCCTTTTGCGGTTAGGTTAGGTTAGGTTACATACGCGCGCCAAAAGCGCGTAGGCACCGTTAGGTTAGGTTGGGTTAGGCTAGGTTAGGTTAGGTTACATACGCGCGCCGAAGTCGCGTAGGCACCGTTAGGTTAGGTTATAATTCTGTATTATATAAGGTTTTCTTTAATAACAACGAAGTTTTAGTTTGAAATTTTTTTTAATCTTTGAAGAAAAATACAATATTCATTTTAAACATTTTCTTTGCTCTCACGTTTTTTTGGATTATAAACTTTTGCCGTACATTGAAGAAAATGGAAAAACACGTCTTCTTCACTCATCAAACCTTCTCGTCGCCACAAATATTCACACAAATGCATGGCCATTTCATCGGAACGCACTCCTCCTCTGCATATTGATCTTTTTAATGGACGCCATTGAGACTCAATTGTTTGAGTGTTTGCCCGGGTATTCGGGTCGACGAAAGCTTCTTCATGATTCACGGTTAGATGATTGTACCCATGATTGTTAAGGTTAAAGTAACCTCTCCAACAGTCAGTCATTATCGTTGTACCAGGTTTGATGTGCTTTTTAATAATGGCTAATAAGGTATCTTGATCACGGTGATTGTCAGGGCAAATCTCAATTCTAAAACTTCTTCCACGACGTTTTTTTCCAGCTTCCCCCGTCTGTAGTTCAATCATGCCGACGATCCACTGGCCATCCACCTTTCGTCCTCTGTGGTACTTCATTTTCCAATTTTTGTCTCATCAATTTCGACCACAATTCCTTCTCCGCCATTTGATGTTCCTTCTCCATCATGTCATCCAAAGAAACGAAACAAATTTCTCGGCAAAATACCAACCATTGACGAATGGTACTGTCAGATGTTGTTGTTTCTACCGTTGAAGTCTCGCGGCTCAAGAATGCATAATCAGTTTTACCAACAGCAAAGAAGTAAAAGAATTCCACTAATCGATCAATACCAAATTTCGAATTTTCAAATACTGTATTTGTCGTAATTGATTGAGAGAAGTGATTAAGATTATCTACGCTTCTTTTACGACAACGCCAACGCGGATTTCCAACCTCTCGGTATTCTAGTTGAGCATGTTTCCCACATGAACAAATTAAATTTTCTTAAATTAAATTATTTTCCTGCAACCATGATATTAACTTTTTTTCGTCATCGAGAATGCGGACTAACTGCCTGTGATTAAACATGATTGATGAATAAAATTAATAGCGGTTTGTCATTTATATATACCTAATGATAAATAAATTTTATTATTACCGTTTTATCTTAATAATATTTTAGATTTTAAGCGACTTAATTTTTTAAAAACCACTTTTAACGATATGGCTTTTGTAGGCCGCGATATTCCAGATTTAAAAACGCTAGAGACCTACCCGAAAAGAATCTAAAGACTTACCCGAAAAGAAGCTAAAGACTTACCCGAAAAGAAGCTAAAGACTTACCCGAAAAGAAGCTAAAGACTTACCCGAAAAGAAGCTAAAGACTTACCCGAAAAGAAGCTAAAGACTTACCCGAAAAGAAGCTAAAGACTTACCCGAAAAGAAGCTAAAGACTTACCCGAAAAGAAGCTAAAGACTTACCGGAAAAGAAGCTAGAAAACCACCTCTGTTTGTTATCAGCAATTCGAATAAGCAAGTTCTGCAACTTAGCAGATACAATACTTTTCGCTTAGCCGAACGCCCCACAAGGTGCTCGAGAGCGTAACAGATATGACAATACTCTTAGCCATAAGGCCGAGAGAAGCTACGGGTTTCCGTGGGATTTTTTTTTATATATAATACACAACCAGCCACAGATCGATAAAGCACCGAGGCCTACGGTATCTCCCAATATTCGTCTACTTTGGCCTACAATCTAAAAAATGGTAAAAAAATTGCACGTGCATCACGTGCTATACTTGCTCAAAACGCCAAAAACCAATAATATTGAGGTATTAATAATATGAATATTGACAAAACTCATTAGTTTCTTCTACAAATAATAATTGTATCTTCGTATACCCTACGGAATATCAAAATGTATCAATATTCTTTTTTACTTAGTATAGATTAAACAATGAAACCTCGTCTTCATCAGTTCTACTATTGTTGACCCAGATATTAAAGAATCCCCGGTTAATTTTATTTTTTTGAGTCAAAGTCTAATTATTTGATTAATTGTTTATGATATTTTTGGTCAATTTCAATTTATGTTGACGAAAATAACCGTCCATACTTAGCTGATTTGTATGCATTTTAAATTGACTCTATAGAATTTCATTGTGCAACACACCAGCGTATTAAATTTATCGATGGTTAAACTTCAAGTCCTTCACTTAAAACTGGGATTGATAACTTGTTCGCCGAAAGCACTTACTCACACTCGGTCAAAGTGACTTTGATTCTGCTAAAAATATTTTAGTTTAAACTATTTTATTTTTACTAAACTAATAAAAGGACAGTTCTTGTACATAATTTAGAGATTAAAAGGAAGTAGTTTACATCTGCCCCAATACTAGTTTTGGGTGACTTAGGGTACGCGACGAGTGGATTAATAGTTGTAGACTAAACTAAGGCTTGTTTCAATAGAAAACAGGGTATTTAAATACGGAGCAGCTACAAAAGAGCGAGAAACGGCTTGTTCCAATAGAAAACAGAGTAATTAAATACGGAATAACTACAAAAGAAACAAATTTTTTATTACAATGAAAATCAGGGAATGTGCATTCGGAGAAGCTACAAAGGGCCAATGATGGCTGGTTTCAATGGAAAACAAGGTAATTAATTACGAATCCGCTACAAAGAACCAGAAATTGCTAACCTAACCTAAACCTAACCTAACCCTAACCTTATTTAACCTAACCTTAACCTAACAAGCATTGAAACAAGCCATTGCTCGCTCTTTTGTAGCTGCTACGTATATAATCAATATGAACATCAATATTCTAGTCTACAACTATTAATACAATCGTCGCGTACCCTACTTTTGGCGTGGTTGTTGCTCGATTCACATTTACTCTGTCTATTGTCTCTAACGAGATCTCATTTTTCGTTTTAATTGTATATTAGCCTGTTGACAACGCTGGTGTTGGCGTCGAAACGGCCGTAGCTGTGTTTTTTGTAATTAAACCTCTTAATTGTACGACAGTGGTTTGTAATTGTTTTAATCTCTATTTTATTTTCAATTAAACTTACATCTAGTTCCATGCTGATAATATCCGTTGAATGTTTGATTGACTTTTTTGGAGTGGGTGAAAAGAAATAGGTGTCGCTATCTCCGAAAACATTCGATGGCCAGTTCACGTAAATGTTTCTAAAAATCGACAAGTCGAAAGGCAAGCAATGGATGTCTATCATCTGAAATGCAAAATAGCGCTACTTTATTTTTAGCAAGAGCGATTAAATGAAAACTTCAGAATGCTACTAGCATTTAACAAGCATGTAGATTTGTTAATAGGGAATGTGTGGCTTCAACTAAAGCGTCTGTTTTCCTTGATGCTAACCCTAGTACAGAGCGGGCTTTTATGCCGAAATAATTTCCCTACGTTACCGGGAAATATATATAAGACGAGAAAACTCACGTATTCGTTGGGGGTTTTGTACGTCATGCCTTTGTAGAAACTGAAAGGCACGGGCACAAGTTTGACACTGAAATATAAATGTACCATAAATAAAATGAAACACTCGAAATCAAATTCTTTATCGAAACAAATTTAACAATATAAGCTTTTTGGTTTTCAAAGTATTTTGTTTATAAAGATAAGTGCTTTTTACATCAGAAGTACAATAATTAACAAATAATAACAATCAGCTACACTAATTTCCAAGGCATCACCTTAGTTCAAAGTTAAAATATGAGTGAAAATTGATAATTACTGGTAAAAATTAGAAAATACCAAATGAAAGTTAAATCGTTTCCTGCTGTAATTATACACGCAGACTTTCAGAATATGCTTTTAACAAACAAAAAAAACTAAAAACGAAGTGTTGTTGGTCGAATTAAACTCTTTGGGACGTTCCAAAAAATATAAAGACTTTAACTTGAAGCGGATCCTTCTAAAATAATTTTTATATTAATAAGTATTTCAGATTCGCGAAAACGCTTGGAGCTTTATAGAAGTCGCGGATTGAAAATGTCGATATCAATTAATGTTACAATCCGAAATATCGGGCACTGATGTTCTCACCAGTCGTTGGGCTGCAAGCCTACTTACGTTGTATTGTATATTTTGGCAAAATGCCTTTGAAGTGCGTAACCAATTGTCATGGCATATTCCAGTCGTTCTTGTTCCTACAAAAAGATAGCACGATATCTTTTATATAATCCAGATAGAAAAAATAAACATTTCAAAAACCATAAATAAAATCATGCTTTTAAGTATAGAATTTTTGACAGCTATCAAAACACTGTAGAATTGAACAATATTTTATCTTTATTACTGGAGTCTGCTTTTTGTAAATTTTTGGTGAATAGATCAATTTTGAACACAAATAGCAGAGACCTACTGTAACAGCTCTATGGTTTATCTATTTTTGTGACAAAATAATAGTAATAATAAATAATTTAAATTTATATTTATATAATAAAATCTTATTTACAAAGAGATAGCCAACACGTATAGTTCTGAGGTCTTCGAAACTGAAATATTGAACAGATTATAAGACTAGATGAATTTTAAAGTATTATTGTGCTTAAAGGGAATATAAGCTCATATATTTGGGGTGGAACACCAAGGTTTGCAGTTCTGGCCACTCTTGCCTTTGACTTTAAAAAGGTTTGGCGCCACTGTAGAGAAAAATTTTAAAAATTGAAGGGGTCTTCCATAAAGATTGCTTTGCAGGTTATTTTCCTTTTAAGCTTGTCACTAAATCTATAAAATTGCAGTCGACAACGAAATATTCCCAACTCTTCAAAATTGGTGGTTTACACTGATACGTTTTATCCCCGAAATTAAAGAACTTCTAAAGCGGTGCCATTTAGTGTATTCTACATACTTCTGGTTGATAAAACCGCTTAAATGTGTAAAAAGCCTCAATTCAATTCAAGTGTAGAGGTGAAAACCCGTATACGAAAAATTATACATTGACCAGGGAAAAATAAAAATTCCATTTGAAATAGCCCGAGACTAGATATACAACCGTGGGCACCATTATGGGTAACTACCGGTATTGGTTTTTAATATTTTAATAAGAAATAAATATTTCTTAGTTTATGAATTAAGTATATATTGAGGCAGATAGACGACGGAATTTAATGACCTCACATTTTGGTAGATCCGAAAAACCTTAAAACAAATGTAGCAAATAAAGAATATGGGTTTTGATTGGTAACCTCAATGTACAACCACCTGAAGTAAAATTGGCCAAAAAACCATAAATATCAATCATAAAGCTTTCCTACCGCTACGCCAAGAACGTTTCTTCGTTTACAAGTGGTTTTGAATGCAAGCCTTTACTTTAAGCCAAAGAAAAACCATAACGCTTCTTAGGATTACTTATATTCAATATTTTATTTCGTTTTCTGGTGGAGCGTTGTAGGATAAAAATCCTCTCACGACGCTAACACGGTTGATGGCCCATGAACGAACCAATTATTCATTTAACGTCTGTCAGCGAACGTTGGGAGAAATGATTTCTTACTGGCACTTAAAAGTAGCATCACAACGGCCAATAACGTTCCATCACGTCTCAGTAAAGAAAATATGCGAATATTTTCCACATAATTGTAAGTTAATTTGTGCGTCCAGAATAACGCGATATGTAATCGCTGACACCAGTGTCCAACTCTTAATTATTTTGCGTTTTTGTTTTGACGCCACACGTCTCATCGGCTGAATGATTAGATGTTTTCCAATGAGCATTGTTTTCTTACAATGTTTTTGAATGCATTATTATTTTACAATCTAGAGCTAATTCCGATACCTGTAGTTACTTTCTAAAAATAGTTATTAAGTTTTTTAATTAATGTTATCACTGTTTAATCACACGAAATCATCATAAGCAAGTTCATTATTAAATATTTATTATGTTTCATAACTACTTCGTCCAAAACGTATAACGGATGATACTACGCTAAAAAAACTTTGCAAAAAATCGTACAGTAAATTAATACGTCCCTGAAGTCATCGATTTCTAAGAAACAGCATTTTAGCTGATGACTGCTAAATGTTTCCAGATCATTCCTTTTGACGTTAATTTATATTATTGTAAGGAGTACTTACTTCCATTTATAGAAAGATGATTTTTCAGTTACTGAGTAGCTTAAATTTAACGTAAACGGTTCAGTAGCCATAAATAATTTCCTCCTTAAAAGTAACGATAAATTATTTATTAATCTTACATTCGGTCTCAAAATATGGCAAGATCATTTTGCAAAGATACGAGTCTTTTTAGGGTACAACTTTAATTATTGGAAAACAAATAAGTTTTCGTTTCGTAACATTTACATACCGAATAAGAAACCAAAGCGAAAAAGCCACGCACGAAACCAATTTTGGCAATTCCCAAATGAAAACCTCTATCTCCAGAATTCAGAGTGCATAAATTAAAATCGCTAATAATAAGAACGTTTCACGATTAAAAGTTCTTAAATTTAACGAGGGACATGCCTGGCTTCTCAAATTACGCCGAAAAGTTGGAATTCTGTCCAAATGCAAGGTTTAACGTAAAACCCCAAGAAAGTTTAGCGCGGTCACTTGCCACTTAATGGGGTAAGTACTGAATTGAGAATTGTAAAGCCCGCATTTGAAATCTCAAATGTAGGCTTTGTCTCTAGCCGCCTTTCCCTTTACTTTGGAGAAACCTCTCGTGGTTTTGGGCGAACGCTGGTAGAGAAGGCCAAGACGACTTAGACGACTCATCCTCGCTCGCGTCGTCTCTCTCTCGGAATTCTCCGAAAGGGGGCGACCTCTGACCCAAAAGGTTAAGAGCGGGGTGAAGTCGCCGGTGACGTTTTTTTGCACCTCAGAAGGTCCGTCAATATTTCTTGGCGGGCTTTTTCCTCTAGCCAATCGGTTTAGAGGACGGTGGCGTCATCCGAGGGGACCCCTATAAATAGGGGTGCCGCGGCAAGGAAGGGCATCTTTTTTCTGGAGCTAACAAGGACAGATCACGCTATTTTCTCCCTCTCTTAAAGGGGCTTTAGTTCATTTTATTTTTTCATTTTTCCTTGTTCAACATGCCTAACTGGTAAATATATTGTATATAAATAAAGTTTTTGTTTTATTTTTTATATTGGTCTCTCGTACATGGGGTAAATATAAGCCGACTATTCAGGGCTTCACAGAATGATAGAGGAGAAAAAAATCGAGTCGTGACTCTTCGTCTGCTCTCATATTACAAATTACCCATAAAAATTAATTTCACTTTTAAACAATCTTCCTTAAAATCTTTGCGAAGTAGCTATCGAGCTAATTTGTAAAGGTACGGAAGGCTTACAAGAGCAGATAGTTGGATACGGTCTAATATTAATTAGGAAGATAATGATAAATTAGATAAAATTAGTATGGGTCATCTTTCAGATTGATCGATAAACGCTTTATTACCAAAACCTATATCAGGTTTATTTTTGAAATTTTTTGCATATGACGTAAAAAACATTATAAATTATAATTTTCAGAAAGTTTGAAAAATATATTGACCGGTACTTCAAGGAGAAAATGTAGATCATACTAAAAAACGTACAAATAAAGTTGGTTCCGTCGAAAAAGTTTTATTTTTAATAAAAACAAATATTAGGTCATGAAAAATAACAAGTTAGTCATTAGAGGCAATAAATCATTCGTTAACAGTATTCAATAACATTTTAAGCATAATACAAATGTGCAAAAAAATTTTGTTGAATCATAACCAGAAAAAACAATCACAAATGGTAAATATTTATTCTTCCATTGACTGTAATGCATATTTCCGCACAATGAAGCATGTGTCGAAATGAACCCTGTATTATATTGGGAGTGACCAGTTGAAAGGCATCATTAATTATCTGGCACATTCCTTCGAGGTTCGTAAAAGGCTGCTGGTAAACGTGCTCTTTTATCTATCCCCAGAGGAAAACAATAAAGTGGTGATAGGTCTGCTAACCTTCAAGACCATCGAACAAGACCGTTCCTTCCAATCCATCGCTAAAGAAAATCAGCATTTAAAAGGGCTACAACAGCTTTAGGTTGATGCGGTGGCGTACCATCATGCTGAAACCATAACCGGCGGTAGTCGGCTGAGGAATTTCGTCCAATGAATTCACAATTGCATTCTTAAAAAGCTCCAAATAGCCTTGCCTATTTAAACGATCGCTGACCAGATCCAGCCTAACGTTAAGTCGAAATTGGGCTTTCTTCTCACATGATGCTTAGCCACTAAAACATTTCTGTATGGCTATCGTGAAGTACTGGGTAAAGAGTCACTCGAAATAAATGGAAGTTGTGGTTTTGTATTGGTTTTCCAGACGTAGTGCCTTGTCAAACCCAGGTCATCACTTGTGCTCCTAATAATGCGTCGAGGGTAAGCATCAATGTAGCTTGCATGTCGATGTTTTTCGACCTACTTAACGGAACCTGGGATTGACATGAGTTTCGCGTTGGTGGTTGAAATCTCCGAGAATGGTGTTTTGACTTGGTCTAGTGTTCCTATAGCGAATACTAAATAGTTTTTGTAGGGTTCAGATTCATTTCACCGTTGATCAATTGAACCACTAATGAACGCCAATCGCGTAAATAAAGAAACACCTTATTTCTACTACAGTAGCTAGAGATAATAATTTTACGTTAAGATGTAGTCGCTTTTAATGTTAAATAAACTGAACGTTGACCAAAATGCAACCAACCGAGTTAGATTAATGTAGTTCTTTAACAAAAACACCACCTGTAATTTGTTTTTTTTTGTTTTGATTGAATAAAACTTTTATTCTTTGGTACATTTGTACTATGCTTAATTTGTGTTTTTTTTACCGTATCCAAAAAAGCTATCGTCTTATGACCTCATACTTTAATAAAAAATAATTATTTTCGACCACATTAACTTTATTAGTATGATATACAACTTTCTTGTTGAAAGTTTCCGTTTTTCAAAAGTAAATTTTTGAAAAATAAGAAATTGTACTAATTTTACTTCCGTAAGCCCTAAATTTTTTAAAATCCTACCTGTTATAGTTTTTCAGAAAAAAAGCTTCTATCAATCAAATTGAAAGACCCTGTATATATAATTTTATATTCTCAAAAAACTATATTTTCTTTGCTTATTTCATAGCCAATCAATAGAAGAAGATTCGTATTTACAGAGTGCTAGGTTATTATTAGGCCCAGCCAATCGCGTTGGGAGAGGTGATCCAGTTTAACCAGTTAATTGCTTTTGAACATTCGTGGATTAAATAAATTCGTGATAGTTTATTAAGCTCAGCTTCCTTATCAACGAATTAAATAGAAAAATGATCTACAGGGGAGGCAAACGAGATAAATCCCACTTTTATGTGCTATTAATGCACTACTAAAGATATTAAGAATCAAATTCGGATTGAGGCAAAATTGTATCGACAAATAGTATACTGAATAGATATTAAAATATTTTAGCATTAGTAAAACAAATTAAGTTAAAAATAAAAACTTCTAGAGATTAACGGCTATTGTTCGTGTGGGGAGCTGTTGGCTCGCGTGGCATGATGGGCTTGCCACGACCCTCCTAAGCATTGTAACCCGGCCAACTACTTAAAGGCATTACAAGTCGCTCGATGTCTTGGGCCTAAGGTTGTGCCTTGGGTATTAGCCTCGCTGATTATTATTGTTTACAAAATGTACAGAAATCACAAAAATTTCATGGGAATTATACTCACGGATAAATTGAAAGAAATCGATATAATACAGATTTCTCTAAATTAATAAATGTTTTAAGTGACTATGAACAATAAAATTTTTTTACTTCCAATATCTAATTTTTAATATTTTATCAATCATTTTTTATCAAATAACTATTACTTGAAAGGTTTGAAAACAAATTTTTATTTTTCCTAACTTTAGCTCCGATTAAGTTTTACTTTATATCTAAGTTAATAATTATAGTAGTTGTTATACTAAAAGGAAAAATAACTCCAAATTCCCCGTAAGGGACTAAGAGCTGCACCAAAAAGAAAGGGCAAGATTGGATCATCTTTCTGGGAAGCTGAAGAGCGATTGAGTCATCTACACCCACTGACGTGATTGAAGTACCCGCTGGTGACGATTAGATAATTATAATAATAATCAGCTAGGCTTTTACCCAAGGCACCACACTAGACCCAATTTATCTATAATTTACTATCCCCTCACGCAAATCTTTTCAAAATAGTCAATATCACTAAATATACGTACTTACTTTTACTTTTTTTATCAGCTAGGCTAATATCCATAGGCCTAATCCATCAAGCGACTTTTAAAGCCATAAATTCTGGTGATCGGGTTACAATGCGTAGGAGGGAGGTGGCAAGCCCTACATGACACAGGAGCCAACAGCTCCCTACATTAACTATTACTATAAATAAATACATTCTTTAATTTAAATATTCGTAGTAAAATTGAATTTGAAACCCTTTTAATAAATTTAACATAGCTTACTTTGTAGCTCGACAACAACTAGGAAACCTCAAAATGTATCCGGTATTAGCAGTAACGTTTGATTCGAAGTTGTTTCTATGTTAAATTATATATATATGTCAATTTAAAAGATAAAGTCCAGTAAAGTTCACTTCCGACTTTCTGTCACTTAACTTGATAAATCTTTCAAATAATCCCGAAAAGCTGTTTGAATATCAAGCGGCCTTATTTGCCTTTCAATTAATACCGTCCGAAAGTGGGTCATGTCAAGGAACCGTACATTTCTCTAATCATATCGTATAATATTTTCCAATGTTAACAAGATGGTTAACGCCATAAAACCCCCTCTAAAGCAGTTTTCTACGAGGACCTATAAACACTTCGTTTAATTCTGTACACCGATTAAGAAGAGTACAACCTTTGGTTGTGCAAAGTCTGAAATTGATTTCGTAATCATTTTAGTACAGTCAAAGCTACTGATAGTGGTCAGCCCTCGGTTTTCTATTGATGGAAATCATGGAAAGATAAATACTACATTGTAAAATTTCCTTCTCTTTTGATTAAATGAATATGCAAAAAGGAACAATAGAACGACGTTAACCAAACACGATTAATGGTAAAATATTTTAAATATCTGGCAAATAGGTCATAATGAACCTAACTAAATTTTCTAAATAATGCTAGATGCATTCTGTTAATTGTAAGCATTACCTCAATTATTATGCCTGTCTTAGATTTTTAATTCGGGAATAATACTGAAAAATATGAAATCTACACCAACTCGAACATAATTGGTAAATCTAATCACTTCCCATTTAAGTGAAAAAGGTCAAAATAAAACTTTTGGTTTTATAATTAAACGCCAGAAATGTTAAATTTCCACTTCATTTGTAGGAACTATTTTCCGTGTTACAGTGGAAATCAATATCTAATTAAGCTAAGCTAGCTGTTGGACAGTCCAACACGTTTAATAAACAAATTGTTGAAGATATAGAAAATATACGTCCTAAGTACGTAGTATATATATTTTTCATATTTAAAGGCAACTCGTATTTTTCAATAAAATTGTTATTAACGGGTAAAAACAATTACTTAAAACGTGAGACTATGATTTTCAAATTAATAAAATTATTTTATTTATTTTACAAGCCTCCAAATTTAGGAACATACTGTTTAGAATAAACCATTTGCTGTACTTACGACGTTAGGTTATAAATATGCCTTGCTGCTAGAGGATATCGAAGGTTCGTTAAAATGACCGCCGCACTATATCATTACCGGTTTCAGACTATCATAAAACCGGGTGTTTTACCTCTCCGAGGGGACAAAGTCCCCTAGGAGGGGTTATACAACGACCGTGTCTGTCTGTGGGTCTGTGGGTGGGCCTGTGTGTCTGTCAGGCCTGCGAACGCGTTCGCATTTTCGGTGCAAAGTGTAATCACTGCGTACGCAGTTTCTCGAGATCTCTGCGTTCGCAGTTGCTAGTAATTAGGGAACAAAGTCGAAAAACCGTGTTTGCAAAACCACCGTGGGACGGTGAGCGTTAACGGATTAATTTGCAGTCGGGGTTGGTTTGGTGGTTTTTTTTCGTCAACGCTCGCCGTCACGACAGGTTTAATTCAGTGGTTTGGATATTTCGCTATTGTAATGTTTATGTGTAGGGTGGTAATGTTGTGTTATTGTTATGACGTTTGTGGGTGTTGAGTTTGTGGTGTGTATGTACGGGTGGTATCTCTCCAACTCTTTCTTATTGACTTTTGGGACGGACTGAGTGCTGAGTGTAATGCTACCTCTCAACATCCAATTGTTCACGGTATTCGTCTTAGTATCAATTTGCGATCGCATCGGGCGGGTTTCGAACCCGAGACCGCCGGTTTGACAGGCGGACGTTCTACCACAGAACCACCGACACTTATTACGTTTCATTGAAAATTAGACCTTCAGCTTTATCGAAAGCGTATTTAATAGAGTACGAAATTTTGGTTTAATTGAAATAGAGCAAGATTTCGTGGAAGATTTAAATTATTGCATCGAAGAAATTCTAATTTAGCGATTTCTCATTTGATTAAAAACAAATGCGTCACCCAGGTTTCGAACCCGGGCCGTTCAGTTAGGCAGTCGAGCGCTCTTCCACAGAACCAACGATAACTTCAAGCTATACTGCAAATAAGACACTCATTATAAGCATAATAGTTGACAAAGTCTTGAATTTTTTTACGAATGAAATTGTGAAGGCCTAATGTGGTTTTTTTACGAAAAAATTATAAAGACTTAATCTTGTTTAATATAATAAGTTGCTTTATTTCAATTTGGTACTTTTGTTTAGGGTTTTTTTAATGAATGGAGTTAAAGATTTTTTTCTTCTATTATTTGACGTTTTATTTTTGCGGTTGTATATTTGTTTTATCTTTTATTCTTTTAAAATTATTTACTTCTTCCGCAAAATGGTTCATTTTTTGGAGGAACCTTTTTACTTATTTTTTGTGTATTAATGTTTTGAGAACCTTTACGTTTGGGAAAGGATAATTTTTGACGGAACCTTCAAAGTGTATACGTCGCATTTTCAAAATATTTAATGGTCAAATCTTGTTTTAGCGCAGTCAGCAGATAAGATAAAGGGTAGAACCCGTTAGTTTTTTGTAATTTATTTAGTTTTTTCAGTCGTATATTCTTATCTATTAGGTTTAGCGTATTGGTTTTCAAGCTTAATAATTCATTTATTAACAACATATCGAGTTGGTCTGGTTTTCATCTCGGTCGTAATTTATTTTAAACGTTTTCTCGGCTGATTAAGATGTTTAATGCAGTTCATCAATTGGGTTCGTTTGTGTTTATTTATAAAGAACCCTAACTATTCCCTCTACGGTCATTTATTGATATACGTTTAGTCAAGTGGCTTTCTGTGCTTTGTGAATGGTAAGTTTTTCGCTTCTTGTTAATAAGTTTTTTGGTGGTGTGGATATTTGGATATCTACGATTCCTAATGCAGTCATTGATATCCTGGGTGTGCGAGTCATTATATGATATTGGAAATTGGACGGTTTTGGTCTTTTTCATGCGGTATGTGTCACAACGTCAACAGGATGGTTCCGACAGTCTACGAGTCGTCCACTACCAGATCTCTACGGTATCTTGATCGGGCGAACGTTGAAATAAAATGAGCGTTAACTATGCGGCAAGTATTTCGTAAGCGACAAAAATACAAATACCCTCTGTAGATATTTCTTTCATTAAAATTGGCTTCGTATTATATTTAACTGCTAAACTTGTACCGTAAATAGGGTTAAAGTCAATTGTGCATTGTTTTAGTACGTCTAACTCACTGTTGTAACTACTTAATTTATAATATTCTGAATAAATTAATCTCGGTTGTTTCGTCTCAATTATTTTAATTCAAATTAAAATTTTATACCGGGCGGGATTGAACCGGGATTACGTTATTAGTAAATAACTCTGAATTGGGGAGATATAACTTTGAGGGTCATTTCGAGAAATTAATACCGCTAGTTGTATTTTAATTTTGATTGTGTTGAGCTTTTGAGCGGTATTATTGGCTTTAATTATCATTTTTTCGTGTGAAGTGGTTCAAAGAAGGTTTTCTGTGTTGTTATATCGTAAGCGATAAAAATACAAATACCCTCTGTAGATATTTCTTTTATTAAAGTTTGCTTCGTATTACACTTAACTGATAAAAAATTTCTGTAAATAGGGTTAAATTCAATTGTGCGTTGTTCTAGTTCGTCTAACTCACTGTTGTAACTACTTATTTATAATATTCTGAACAAATTAATCTCGGTTGTTTCGTTTCAATTATTATAATTCAAATTAAAATTTTATATCGGGCGGGATTGAACCAGGATTACGTTATTAATAAATAACTCTGAATTGGGCAGATACAACTTAGAGGGTCATCTCGAGAAATTAATACCACTAGGGACAATGCTTCCGAGGAAAAATATATTTTGGCTTGCCAACTTGTTCTTTCCTACAAGCTAATGAATTATCTGATCGCCGCGACAAAAAAAGGCAATTATTTAAAAAATTTATAGTAATATAATTGAATAAAATGGGACTTAAAAACTATGCTATCGTTGATAAAGTTAGAATCATAATTTTAGTAATTAACCGTTTGTTTAGTACGCGTTTCAATGAACGTTTTTCGTTGTAGTGATAGTAAATCTTACGCCACGATAATTAATGGATAAGACTATTGAGATAATCATTAATATTTTATTTTAATACTCCGCGTAGTAAAATGTCGTTGGGATTGTTCGTATACTGGGCACTAGGGCGTCTTTTTCTTTCGCTCGCAGCGGCGCGGGGCAAAAAAGTACTATTACTCGCAAATTCCATTCGGTTTATATTCCTTTAAAATCAAAAGTCAAAATTTCAGCTTGAGTTTCCAACAGTAGACCGGTTTCGCCCTTTTGGGACTCATCAGTACTCTGAATTATTACTATTATTTTCCTTTAAAATGTTAAAGATTTTCTTTGCGAGTACTTTTATCACAGTGTGTTAGAATTTATAGCCCGGTGTTCCTTATAAAAGCGACCATACCACCAAAGGTCATTCATCATAGTACCATACGCCAGCATCCACCTACCCCGGACAGGTGACAAATCCAGCATGGGTAGTAGTACCCTTCGACCGATGGTTGCACCTTTGACGCAAGCCACTCAACCCAGCAGAAGGTGCAACAATGGGTGGACCATTTCCCACTTCGCACACAGCAGTGGGATTAAGAGTGGATGCTGTAGCAACTCCAGCCGACACCCTACCTACGTAGGTAAGGAGTCAAACCCTTTGGAGAGAGCTCCTGAAGGGGAACGACGAGCACACAGCAGTCCAAGTTACCCAGCACAGCTGGCACCGCAGCTCCCGGTGTGACCCCAGAAGGCCGGGGAACAGGACTACCATGCATTACCCAGTGCGCCACCGCTCTTATGGGTTACAAGAGCCGGACCCCTACTCCCCGGTAAAGCCACCAGTTATTGCACACTCTGACCCGTTAAGGGCCAGCTCACTTATCACAGGTATATAATATCTAAAATTAAATAGCTTTAGCGAAGTAGATGTATAGGAATGTTCAGATAAAAACTATTCTGACCCGCCTTCCGGCCCGACACTTCAGAAACATCTGCCTGAGGTGTCTGACATTTGTTTATTTTGCTTAGGGGATTTTAATCTCAAAGTTATTTCTGAAATAAGAGAATGATTTTGGAATTTCAGAGAGCAATTTCCGTTTAAATAAATCGTTTCAGGCTGATTTTGGGATTTTGGGAGTAACTTTTGCCCAATTTCCGTATTATGTAGCTGAATTCAAGGTTTCTAAAATCATGTTCCGAATTTGCTTTAATGTGGAAAACTTGAATTTGTCCTGTAAAAATATTCGTAAAAGCGATCCTAAGAGAACGTAAAACGTTAAAGCTAAACAAAAAGTTATCAACGTTGAGAAGAAAACTTGTAACAAACAAAGCCGTGAAGAGTGACAATATGACTTCGTCTTGTTTTATTTGAACTCTGAAAGCATTTTCCGAAAGAACAATATTAATTTTAATGCCCGAAATATATTTAAACTGAAAATTCTCGTTCCAGCTTCCAAGCGGCCAAATAACATACATACTGGGGAGGGGGGGGGGTGGAATTATTAACAACGTTTTACTGAGTCCAAAAGAAGAAAGCTGCTCAAAAGTAAAGAAGTCATAAAATTTAATTTCCGAACGTATATAACATACTTTTGGGTAAAAGGGCTTTGATTAGTGAAATACCACTATTAACAATAAAACACGTATTATCAAAACGTACCAGGAACTTAAATAATCCAACCAAAGAAAGCAAACTGAACTCTGTTAAATAATATGAAAATCTTAGAATAGCGTGTTACCTTTAATGTAATACAAAATTTAGGTGAGCTTCCAGATTTAAAAAACAACAGGTAAAGTTATTCATAGCTAATACCAGAAGTTCATACTAAAACCCCTTCGGGGGAAGTATGCCACTTCGGTTTATTAATGCTAGCTCATTCCGCGGCACTCACGGGCTCCAATTAAGCGCGGCGGAATACAAACGCGACCTACTCGCGGATGGTGATAATCCTACACCACACGCGTGTTCGCCGCCCGTCGTCTGCGGTCAGCATACGTAAAGATTTTTAAAATAACTCATCTTGCTTTACGTTTAAAATTACCGATAGAATTATGAAAGATATACTTTTTAATAAGTTAAAATATTTGAGTAAATTCAATATTTAATATCTTTTCAAAAAGGAAAGAGTATACGTTAATGGAAAATGTATATAAAAATATCGTGGTTAAATAATTAGATCATTTTTCTAAAACTTCATCTTATCATGTAACACAATTTATAGGCATTCTACCAAGAATCATAAGTAAGTGATAGAATTTACAAAGTAAATAATTCAAGATTTCTTATGTGGATGAGTGACATCCAGGATTGAAAATGCAGCTGAGAAAATTATATTAATTATTAGGTTAATTATACATTTATTTAAAGCTTAGTTTGTACATATGTTTCTTATCCTATTAGAATAACTGTGGTAAAGAGATAATACTTAAATTTATTGGTTTATTATTTTATTTATTAAATATAAATATTTAATTTATGTCATATAAAATCAATGAAACAATGCCCAGATGATTTTAAATTTTAAACATAGGATATCATACCTTACTGATTATAATTCTGTTTACGTTATTATGTAATAATTTAATTATACCTGTCTGTTTCTTATGATTTTAATTAAAATCAAAATTTATTTTCAAATATAATTGTTTTGAAAGTAAAATAAACATAAATTTTGTTTAAATGGCTTAACCTTCAGCATGCCAATAAAATTTGCGATACATTTATTATAAAATATACGTTACTTTTAATGTTAAATATTATATAAAATTAATGTAAAATTCTATAATTTTGAAGAAAAATGCTATAAATTAAAAAACGCTATAAATCAAAAAGGCTATAAATTAAAAAATGCTATAAATTAAAAAATGCTATACATTTAAAAATGCTATAAATTTAAAAGAAATTGCTATTTATTAAAAGTTAAATTCATTTAATGAAAATTTTAAATTATCTTGCAGCTTACAGGGATACAGCGAACGCGTTAATTTTTAAATTTACATTAATTGGGAAATAAGGTAGCAAAACAAGAACAAGTTAATTTAAAAGAAATTTTAGACAAATCGAATTTTTCGAGTTACCTGGTTTCTGAAATAACGTAGTGAAACGGGAACACTATTTTAAATTAATTTTTAGACAAATAAATTTTTTGAGTTAAATGGTGTTTGAAATAACGTAGTGAAATGCGTACACGTTCGAGTATCCTGGTTTTGGAAATAAGGTAGCGAAACGCGAAATTTTTTATTGAAATTAATTTTTAACAAGCCGAATGTTTTTATATTTCCCCGGTACCAATCGGTACGAAATTCAAATATCACAATAGTACGCACGGGTAGCACGTTAATGGTTCGCGGGAAATAGTTCGCACGTCAATAGTTCGCGGGAAATAGTTCGCACGTCAATAGTTCGCGAGAAATAGTTCGCACGTCAATAGTTCGCACATCAATAGTTCGCGGGAAATAGTTCGCACGTCAATAGTTCGCACTTCAATAGTTCGCGAGAAATAGTTCGCACGTCAATAGTTCGCGGGAAATAGTTCGCACGTCAATAGTTCGCGGGAAATAGTTCGCACGTCAATAGTTCGCGGGAAATAGTTCGCACGTCAATAGTTCGCGGGAAATAGTTCGCACGTCAATAGTTCGCGAGAAATAGTTCGCACTGCAATAGTTCGCGGGAAATAGTTCGCACGTCAATAGTTTGCGAGAAATAGTTCGCACTTCAATAGTTCGCGGGAAATAGTTCGCGGGAAATAGTTCGCGGGAAATAGTTCGCACGTCAATAGTTCGCGGGAAATAGCTCGCACGTCAATAGTTCGCGAGAAATAGTTCGCACGTCAATAGTTCGCGGGAAATAGTTCGCATGTCAATAGTTCGCCGGAAATAGTTCGCACATCAATAGTTCGCGGGAAATAGTTCGCACGTCAATAGTTCGCGAGAAATAGTTCGCACGTCAATAGTTCGCGGGAAATAGTTCGCACCTCAATAGTTCGCGAGAAATAGTTCGCGGGAAATAGTTCGCGGGAAATAGTTCGCACGTCAATAGTTCGCGGGAAATAGTTCGCACGTCAATAGTTCGCGAGAAATAGTTCGCACGTCAATAGTTTGCGGGAAATAGTTCGCACGTCAATAGTTCGCGGGAAATAGTTCGCACGTCAATAGTTCGCGGAAAATAGTTCGCACCTCAATAGTTCGCGCGTCAATAGTTCGCGGGAAATAGTTCGCACGTCAATGGTTCGCGAGAAATAGTTCGCACTTCAATAGTTCGCGGGAAATAGTTCGCACTTCAATAGTTCGCGGGAAATAGTTCGCACGTCAATAGTTCGCGGGAAATAGTTCGCACGTCAATAGTTCGCGAGAAATAGTTCGCACGTCAATAGTTCGCGAGAAATAGTTCGCACGTCAATAGTTCGCGGGAAATAGTTCGCACGTCAATAGTTCGCGAGAAATAGTTCGCACGTCAATAGTTCGCGGGAAATAGTTCGCACGTCAATAGTTCGCGGGAAATAGTTCGCACGTCAATAGTTCGCGGGAAATAGTTCGCACGTCAATAGTTCGCGGGAAATAGTTCGCACTTCAATAGTTCGCGAGAAATAGTTCGCACGTCAATAGTTCGCGGGAAATAGTTCGCACGTCAATAGTTCGCACGTCAATAGTTCGCGGGAAATAGTTCGCACGTCAATAGTTCGCGGGAAATAGATCGCACTTCAATAGTTCGCGGGAAATAGTTCGCACGTCAATAGTTCGCGAGAAATAGTTCGCACTTCAATAGTTCGCGGGAAATAGTTCGCACGTCAATAGTTCGCTGGAAATAGCTCGCACGTCAATAGTTCGCGAGAAATAGTTCGCACGTCAATAGTTCGCGGGAAATAGTTCGCACGTCAATAGTTCGCCGGAAATAGTTCGCACATAAATAGTTCGCGGGAAATAGTTCGCACGTCAATAGTTCGCGGGAAATAGTTCGCACGTCAATAGTTCGCGAGAAATAGTTCGCACGTCAATAGTTCGCGGGAAATAGTTCGCACGTCAATAGTTCGCGGGAAATAGTTCGCACGTCAATAGTTCGCGGGAAATAGTTCGCACCTCAATAGTTCGCGAGAAATAGTTCGCGGGAAATAGTTCGCACGTCAATAGTTCGCGGGAAATAGTTCGCACGTCAATAGTTCGCACGTCAATAGTTCGCGGGAAATAGTTCGCACGTCAATAGTTCGCGGGAAATAGATCGCACTTCAATAGTTCGCGGGAAATAGTTCGCACGTCAATAGTTCGCGAGAAATAGTTCGCACTTCAATAGTTCGCGGGAAATAGTTCGCACGTCAATAGTTCGCGGGAAATGGTTCGCACGTCAATAGTTCGCTGGAAATAGCTCGCACGTCAATAGTTCGCGAGAAATAGTTCGCACATCAATAGTTCGCGGGAAATAGTTCGCATGTCAATAGTTCGCCGGAAATAGTTCGCACATAAATAGTTCGCGGGAAATAGTTCGCACGTCAATAGTTCGCGGGAAATAGTTCGCACGTCAATAGTTCGCGAGAAATAGTTCGCACGTCAATAGTTCGCGGGAAATAGTTCGCACGTCAATAGTTCGCGGGAAATAGTTCGCACCTCAATAGTTCGCGAGAAATAGTTCGCGGGAAATAGTTCGCACGTCAATAGTTCGCGGGAAATAGTTCGCACCTCAATAGTTCGCGAGAAATAGTTCGCGGGAAATAGTTCGCACGTCAATAGTTCGCGGGAAATAGTTCGCACGTCAATAGTTGAAATAGTTCGCACGTCAATAGTTCGCGGGAAATAGTTCGCACTTCAATAGTTCGCACGTCAATAGTTCGCACTTCAATAGTTCGCACGTCAATAGTTCGCGGGAAATAGTTCGCACGTCAATAGTTCGCGGGAAATAGTTCGCACATCAATAGTTCGCACGTCAATAGTTCGCGGGAAATAGTTCGCGGGAAATAGTTCGCACATCAATAGTTCGCGAGAAATAGTTCGCACGTCAATAGTTCGCGAGAAATAGTTCGCACGTCAATAGTTCGCGGGAAATAGTTCGCACGTCAATAGTTCGCGGGAAATAGTTCGCACGTCAATAGTTCGCGAGAAATAGTTCGCACGTCAATAGTTCGCGGGAAATAGTTCGCACGTCAATAGTTCGCGGGAAATAGTTCGCACGTCAATAGTTCGCGGGAAATAGTTTGCACGTCAATAGTTCGCGAGAAATAGTTCGCACGTCAATAGTTCGCGGGAAATAGTTCGCACGTCAATAGTTCGCGGGAAATAGTTCGCACGTCAATAGTTCGCGGGAAATAGTTCGCACGTCAATAGTTCGAGGGAAATAGTTCGCATGTCAATAGTTCGCGGGAAATAGTTCGCACGTCAATAGTTCGCGAGAAATAGTTCGCACGTCAATAGTTCGCGGGAAATAGTTCGCACGTCAATAGTTCGCGGGAAATAGTTCGCACGTCAATAGTTCGCGAGAAATAGTTCGCACGTCAATAGTTCGCGGGAAATAGTTCGCACGTCAATAGTTCGCGAGAAATAGTTCGCACGTCAATAGTTCGCGGGAAATAGTTCGCACGTCAATAGTTCGCGGGAAATAGTTCGCGGGAAATAGTTCGCACGTCAATAGTTCGCGGGAAATAGTTCGCGCGCCATTAGTTCGAATTAACAAATAGCTCGCCAACAAATAGTTCGTTTGGAAAATAGTTCGCCTGGTCAATAGTTCGTACACTAAAAATATCGTGTATTTCATTAAAAAGAAAAATTACAATTATAATTTGAAATTATGAGCAATGGCTCTGAGATAGTCGAGTATGTCGCGATTTTCGTAATCTCCAACAATTAAAGCAATTCTTTGACTAAGATCCGATCCTTTTTTCTTCCTAAATTAGGTTGTTGTCCAGCTAAATACTGTTCGATTTTAACGTCGTTTAGGCTTTGTTCGGTTTTTAAAGCTTCTATGAATTTCCAAATCGAAGGATGATGACCACCAACTAAAGATAAGAAGCCACGATTCCATCCTTCAGCCGACGTGATGGTAGCAATCCACAGTGAATGCGAAAATAAAGGAGGTCGGCGATTTCTTCGATGTGGTCGCCCTATCCAGACATCTTCCAAATAGTCCAATATAGTTTGGGCTTCTAAAGGTAACGGACTATTTTCAGATGCTAATAGTCCGAAGGCTTCAACTACAAACGTAAGTGGAATAAAGGCCAATGCAGGTATCATTCTAATTGCAAGGGCAAACTCGACGTCAGTTTCGTATCTTTTTTGTAAGCCGCTGCTCTGAACTTTTCGGTATACGCATTGGGTTAGATGAAAAAAACAACCATTCATTTCTACCTCCGGAAAAGAACGGCATGTTGTCTCTCTATTTTACTATAATCAAATAAACGAATTTATTTTAGGGTACGAACCGGAAATTTTCAGTCATTTTTTATCAATTTCCTTATCTCGTTTATTTACTATAATTTTTTTAATGACATAAACTAATTTTTTTAGTATACGAACTATTGACCAGCTAGGCGAACTATTTGTTGGCGAGCTATTTGTTAATGCGAACTAATGGCGCGCGAACTATTGACGGCGATCTATTGACATGGATTCGTACGCACGCGAGTTATGAGATCCCGCGAATTGGCGAAAAATTTAACTAAGAATTAAAATATCTTAATGCAACCGACAGCTTAGTTCAGAGTTGATCAGCACTGATGAAAAATACCAAGTTGGTCTTAGTTTATAAGAAGTAGGTTGATTTAAAGTCGAAATGGGCAAATGACCAACTTGTGGACAGGGCCCCTAGCGCTATTGATGATCTAATTTTAGTTTGTATATATACCCAAATTGTGTATGAAAAAGTAATACATAGAAACTGCACGCCGGGAGTAGTGCCGTACTCCTGTAATCCCATGCGTCTGGGAGGCAGAGTTTATGGATGGCCGTGTGCGGACGACCACCAATCCCCCAACGGGTGGTCGAAATACTTCCGCCACGGGTGTCCCTACTCCTGTCCCCACGTATCCCCCCGTTGGCCAGTGGCCGTTACACATATCTCGCCCTGATGCATCAGATCTTCGCCGGGCTCGCGGTTTTCTCAGACTCAATCAGCCCTTCTTTCGTTTTTAATAAAATTAGTTAGAATAATTAGTTAATATGTGTTAAATACCCTTGGTTGATTAGTGATGTTAGTTTTAAGTTGTATTGTAAGTCGGAAAATTTTCCGTATTTTTCCGAAAAAATTAAAAAAGTTTTCTTTCCATGATTAGTATAATATATTGCTTACAAATTTTAATAAAGCGGAATTTTCACATCATTTTTTCGAATCTAAAAGTAAAAATAAACTTCTAGACTAGTTTAAACTGATTATCAATATAACACTATTAATGTGTTGTAGTATGTTTACTGTTATTAGACATTTTATATCGATAAAAAGATAACAACATTAAAAACCCTTAATAAGTAATTTATGTTTCAATTCTATATTTTTCCGCAATTCGGAAAATTTTCCGTAATATTAACAACTCGAGTTAGTTTAAAGCTTAGGCTAGAAGTCATTCGTACCATGTTCAGATTCTACTACGGTCACTTCCTTTCAGCTCGCGGCCACTGGTTTTTATCGCTCACGCTTGTGCCAGATTGCTCTTGTTTTTCTAGCTCCCGTTTTATGAACGTTTTAAGCCAGTTTCGGATTTCTTCACTACTTGTTTAAAGGCATTGAAAGTCGCTTGGTGACTTGCTGTAAAACGTTAAGATAATAGGGTGAACTACACAAAACTAAATCTTATTTTGCATCTATAAGTGGCATAAATATAAATATTCGAGCGATCTCTCTCACGGCGAAAGTAGATGCAGTCTTTTAGGGCTGTGTAGCTTTCCATTTGATTTTAAAGCACTCCAAGAACCTCATCAGCAAGAAAGTATAAAATTTTAGACATTGACGACGTCACTATTATATTATTTATGCAACGTTTTACGACAAACTAACTATTGACCCTAGTTATCTCATTTCTTGTGAAATATCGATGAGATATTAAATCCTATATCGTCCCAGTGCTTGCGCAGATCTTAATTCTAAAGTATTGTTTAAGTAACATTGAGATAATATTATTTTCTACAATATCATAAACTACGTGAAACGTTTGAAATAGAACAAAAAATCAATAGAGCTGCGTTTGTGTGAAAGCCACCAACTAGACCAAAAAACCTGTTATATTACTTTGACTTGTCTGCTGACATTGAGACAAACATGAAAAATTTTTACTTTATTAATTTCAAGTGTGTCCTTACTTTTTTAATGGAAGAGATCTTAAAGAAAATCGCATAATGTAAGCAAACGTTGTTCTGAGCTTAACTGACTTGACTTGTTTGGCCAAAAATAATCCTAGATCATTGGGGCCATGTCTTACATTAACCCAAACAACATTTGACGTAAAATATACTAAAATTGTTTTATTTTATGATAGTGTGGATAGGTTCATCAAATACAATGCAAAGATTAAAATGAATGATAAATAATTGTTTATAAAATATTATCTTTGGGTTTTTGTAAAATCGTAAAAAGCAGCTACGGCGGCGGTGAGAGTGTTGAAACTGGCCAAAAGAAAAGTGATGTATTTGTAGTCGCCCAGCTGGTCTCGGAAATAGCCTGTTAGAATAAAATATCATTAATAAATAAAAAATAAATAAATCATAAATAATATTATTTATATTATTTATAATATAAATAAATAATATTAAATATCATCACTAAAATTTAAATACGTCGGATACTTCATGGTATTAAGAAATTTTACTTACACATTTTTAATAAAATACTGCGACAAACTAGTATTTTTATTAAATTATATTTTTAAACCGTTATGTTTCTTTCTTTTTTAATTGCAAAATAATTTCGTTTATCTCATTACAATGCACTTAGTTTACCCTTTAAGTAGCTGTAATTTCCGTAGAAATTTTTAAGTTAATTATAAAACCTTTTTGTACGATGATATTTCTAATTAATCATTTATCTGATATGTATGAAACTTTTTTGTACTGAAAATTTTTCTCTTTATAATAAAGCTTAATTTATTTCACAATACCATTTCGTGCAAGTAACACTTTAAGGATAGACCTTTATTGTTGAAGAAAGTACAAAGTTACCAATTTCTAGTGATTGGCAAATATCAGTCGAGCACTATAGATCTCTATCAATATCTAATAAAAGGAACTTAGTACTTACCAATAAATACAGGCAGCAGAATGATGATAATCCCTGATGAGGCGTTGGTGGATCCGTAGGCGAAGGCAATGTTTTTATTTCCCAAGATTGGTAAAATTACTTTGATCAATATCGAAAGAACTCCCAAAGAAAAACCAACTAATAACGTAACAATCACTAACGCGAATCCTTGAATCAGAGAGACTATGATTAGCCATAACGACATGAAAAGAAAGAAAATCCACGCTAATCGTAAATGCGGGATGAGTGTTTTATCGATAATAATGGTTCCGAAAAAATATCCCACAAATTCGACGGCGTACATTAAACTCATAATTCCCAAAGAAATGGTCTTTCCAACTTGCCGGTCGCGACTCAGGTCCACAACGATGGTGTAAAATATTATATACGTAGCCATCAAGCACGTATTGAGCAACAAAATTACGTGAAAAATTGGCCTTTTTACAACTTTCCAAATCTCCGATATGTGCAATTTCAATGGATTTCTTTTATAATCAGCAATTGAATCAATTTTCGATTTCCTCTGCGACAACTGTACTTGTTTTTCCTTTGATTCATGGTAAGTACTGGGCTCAATCTGATACTCACACTTGTTATTTTTTAATGGTTCATTTGATTTTTCATCATTACTGCGATCAATTTGACAATCTGTTTTTGTGTTTGATAATGACACTTGATCGTTCTCTGATTCGTGATCAGTTCGGAGAAAAAGTTCCTGTGCGGACTTGTTCTTTAGAAATCGAATTTGTTCGTTTGATTTACTTTCTGGCACCCTGTTTTCACATGATTTGTTAGAGTTACTTCTCAAAGAGCAAATCAGAACGAAAGTTTGAACGTAAATCGCGCATTCAATGAGCCACGCTCCCCTCAGCCCAAAATGAAAAGCTGTGGCTTCCAATATCAAAGGAAATGCAATTGCCGACAGTGAGTATCCGGTCAGAAGTAGAAAGTACACTTTAGCACGATGTTCGTCGGAGTCCATGCTCAAGTGCTGCATTATAATCGGGAAAACGTGTGTCAATCCAGCACCTGCAACAAAAGACCGAAAATAGTAAGTTAATCTGAAAATATTTCGAATGATATCATTTTCACTTCCATCATCAATTGCATTAGACAAATAAAGATAAGAAGATGGGACGCAACACCACTTCAACTTAAAATAAAGAGAGAATAGTTAAATATTAAAATATATTAAGGATATATTTTTGAATATGAATTTTACTCCTACAAATGCATAAAAAATGTATCTGAGACCATTTTTGTTTGTTTTAATGTTGTATAAATCACCATCCAATTGGTTAGTTTTTGTTTGGAAAATTTTTACGCTCGTTAACATCCCGTACATTTTATAATTAATATCTGGAAATTACTTTGCGTATCAGGAGACCTGTTCAAAATTCAGTCCTAAGAGCTTAAACGATATATGTTACTAATGTGCATATATGGTTTAATCAAGATCGCGGTAACCTTCAACCCCTACTAAAGACGAAGAACTTTCAGCCCCAGTCGGAAATATAGTTCGCAAGATAAATCTTTGTGAAATTTTATTAGATGAGAATTAGGTTAAATTTAATGTCTGCCACTAATATGAATAAAGAGCTTGAAAGGACTTGTGAAATAAACCTTTAAATTAAATTAGTTTCCCACTTAAAATACTAATATAGAGTAACACCAGGACTTAAGTACCTCAACCACCGTCATTCGTAAGAACATCCTATTTTACTTTTAAAAGATTACGACAACCCAATTTTAAAATATTTTCCAATTAAGGACTAAAGATTGGACAGAAAACGGCTGATTTATTTATGTAAATTACAATGATGATTTGTCTGCGGGAGCTTGAGTCCGCAAAATAATTTTTATCTGTGGGTGCACTTATTTAAAAATTGCGCCTTGCAGCAAACGGAGCAAGACTTGGGCCATCTTTCGTTCGTTAATGAAGTTGCTCGGAAGAGTTTTTAAATAAGAAAAGCTTTTTATAGTTAATATCATTTTCATTACATGCAACTATTATGTATGAAATAAATAAACGAGTTTGAAACACCTTTTGTGTTTTAATATAATTGAGTGTATTTATAATTTAACGTAAAGCCACTTACATTTGAGACCCATACAAATTGAAATATATGAAAGCTCGGCAGAAAATGGCTTCAAAAATAAGAGGAACGATCCAAGGGCACCCAATGCCACCGAAAAAGTCAATGCTCTTCTGACTTTTAAAACGTTCAGCAATGTACCCGAGAGAATACCTATAAAGATAGTTAAAAAGTAACTTATTATTAAATAAAACGTACCAACACTTTAAACGAATAATTATTTCTTAAGATCTATTAATCTGTCAAGATTTAATACAAAATCTTAATACACTTTAATATTAAATAAAATTTAGTAATATTGAATGAAATTTGGTGTAATTAATTAAATATAACATTTAATAAAATATTATTTTATTTAAAATTAAGTAATATTCAATGATAACCTATATATTATTTAAAATTAGGTATTATTTAATGACAACTTATATTGCTTAAAACTAATTAAAATTTTATGATAACTTAGATAACTTAAAATTAAGTAATATTTAATGACAACTTATATTGCTTAAAAATAATAAAAAATTTATGATAACTTATTTATCTTAAATTTGAGTAATATTTAATGATAACTTATATTATCAAATAAAAACATAGTATTTAATAAAAATATTCTATTAAATTTATAAATAAAGTGTTGTATTATATTTAATTTAAAAATTTATATAAATGGACTGCTAGTTCATGGATTTTAAAAGCATTTTAATATAAAAATTAAAATATCAAAATTTTTGGGAGCTTTTGGACCGTGGTCCTTCGTCAGTCAGTATACGATTATTATTATAATAATAATCGTAAAGATTACCATTTATGTTGTTTTATATAATAAACAATAAAACATTATTTAACGAATTATAAGTATAATAATTTTGTAATTAATAAATTATAAATATATTAAAAAAAACAAAAATCTTTAAATATTAAAATAATTATTTACTTAAGAATATTTACGATATATAAAATTATGTACGGTTAAAAAATATAACCTTAACCAAATTAACTCACTGAAGAAAAAGAAGCACAGATTTCCCACAGCGATCGGTATCGAAGCCTCTTTTCGAGAAACTCCAAAAATCTCGCGAATTAAGACTAGCGTGACGCCCGATGACGCGTTAAATCCAGAAGTCAATGCATTTAAAAGCAGACACTGAATCAGTAAACGCTTTTGTCTTGAAAAGTAATGCACAAACGAGGCCATTCGATGATTCCAAATTATGTTTATTTCAAAAATTCGCTCAAAAAGGGCTTATGTCAACGTAATCAGCTTTTTCAACACATTTGTTTTTAATAAACGCGCATCAATAAACAAAACGACTTGTGATATGGATCTTCAAAACAGATTGTAAACTTGCACTCTTCAGAGAGATTCCAAAGAGACGGCTGTTCCCAACGTAATATTTCCGCGCGATTCTCGCTTCGTGTTGCATTCGAAGCTCAAGTTTCCGTAAGCGAATTGAAAAACTTGAAATATCGCTTTGCACCGCGTGGTTGCGTAAGAAGCTCCAAGAGATAAAAACAAATTGAACATTTCCTTAATCTTAGGCTATTCAACTTTAGCGGAAATGGGTGAGATTTGTATACACGTTCATACATATTTACGCGTAAAGAGACGGGAGCTTTATTAAGTTACATAATAAATGCTTTTAATACCAGATTCTTTAATTTTTACTGTTGGAATAGTTTATTTTTTTATTTTTGGTTGATTTTTGACGCCATCTTGGAAAATGGAAGCCATTCTTTCCTAACGTTTCTAAAACTATATGAAATTTTATTCGTTGCTTGGAAAATGTCTTTAAATCAGTTAAGATAATTTTATTTAAAATTTATTTAATGATGTTTTAAACAAAATTTGCTTGTGCACTTTTGAAATATCGTTGTCCTTTGATTTACAGATTTTTTATTTGGTAAAAAGTGTTTTACAAAAAAAAATATATCAGCCCAGTTGTTGTTTTTTTAAATCCGTTACTATCTTCGAAATGTAAACTTGAACACGTCGGTCTAAGGTTTTAAATATAAAATTATCTGATGATAATATTTGCAAACGAATAATATTATCTATTTGCGGATTATGCACGGCAAATTAGTTTTATAAATACAGTTGTTTTTAGGAAAGCTCTTTACAAAGGAAGTATTTGACTTTCAATGAGCACTTACAAACACGAGTGTTCGAAAGCGTGACGTCATTTTCGGTATATGTTAAAAAATAAAATTGACGTTTTTCGTTTTGCGCTGTTGGACTGTGCGTAGAATTCATTAAAAACTTTAATGTTTATTTTTTAAAGAATACTTAACAGTTTGACTCTAAAAGGGGCCCTGCGTATATCTTAAGCAATTGACATTGATGTTGTGTTCGTAATAAATCATTTCTAAAATTATCTCTATAATTAGTACATATTGGGTAACATCAAATTAAATAAGCAGTGAATTTTTCGCGACTGCATAGTTATAAATTTTAGCTGCGTAATCACGGTTATTTTACATTATTTACGGCTCATCCAATTTTCATTGGCGACCATATGCGTTATCCGATCTATATGCGTACATAATTGTATTTCATAATGCACTGACATGCACAGTTTTTTTATTATTTTATACCACGCAGAAATACGAGATTCTGATTTTTAAATTTGAATAATGTAGCTGGTTGTCACGCTCTTATATTCAACCAGAACTGGCAACGAATTATCTTAATTTGATAAACTCTTTTCCTGATTTTATTTGGGTTGGCAAATACGTAATGCGTTCCTAAATAAAAAAACATAAACGTATATTCAAAGTATCAAATATTTAAGTATTTGGATTAATTTGTTGCTTGATTGCGTTATAATATTTTTCTATTCGTTATTTTGGCTCTGTAGCCTGGTCAATTGGGTTATTATTATATATTTTCTATTGGTTACTTTTGTTCTGAAGCCTGATCGATTGGGTTAGTATTATATTTTTTACTATTGGTTATGTTGGCTCTGAAGCCTGGTCGATTGGGTTATTATTATATATTTTCCTATTAGTTATGTTGGCTCTGAAGCCTGGTCGATTCGGTTATTATTATATATTTTTCTATTGGTTATTTTCATTAAAATAGTTTATCGCACGTTTATATTTTACTTAAATGAGCGTTCTAATAATTTTTAATTTTTAATTTTTACGTTCGTGAGCGTTCTAATAATGGTTAATTAGGTATTTTATATTTCCATTTTTCTTGCTTTGTTCATTTACAAACGTCTTGGGTCTTAAGTTGTTTTTTTGTATTGATATTGAAATTTGTTTATGGCAATAACATTTGTAATATTTATTTTAATTATAACAAAAAATATTCTACTGGTCGGTCCAGGACTCGACTGGGATTACATTTTCAGGTGGACGCACTGAATACGGCGGTTTATCGTTAAGTGCCGTGTCCAGTAGTTACTACGCCCAAGGGCAAACTCTCCCGAGGAGAGGTTTATTTTGGCAAGCTTGCCAACTTGTTTTATGCTGCGCAGAAATACGAGATTCTGATTTTTAAATTTGAATGATGTAGTTGGTTGTCACGCGCTTATATTCAACCAGAACAGCCAATGAACTATTTTCCTTATTATATTTAGGTTGGAAATAAGTAATGCGTTCATACATAGAGAAACATAATCTTATATTCATAACTTACCCAGACAAATTTGACACATATTTCCGGCTGTAATAGGTATCGAAGCATCTCTTCTGGAAACTCCCAATGATTCGTACATTAATACCAGCGTGACACCGGAAGACGAATTGAAACCACAACATAACAATATTATCAACAGACATCGAGTCAGATTGCTCCAATAACTGGATAAATAGCGCACAAACGAACCCATTAAACTCTATACAGTTTCACTAAGTTTTTAACTTCAATGTTTCTATAGTATCCACTCGCTTCGTTCAAAAAGTAAAAATATCTTATTGTTCTTTAGACTTTACCAGCTTTTGTTTTAAAAACACCATATTTATAAAAATATACGGTCATACTAAAAAAATGTTTCCTTTCAGTTAATATATCTCCCGGGTTTGGCTTATCTTATCAAATATTTGTCCTTTTTACCACAGACGCCAATGTGTGCTAATGGAGCAACGTCCCAAAATCCTCTAGACCAAGCTAGGTTTTTTTCCTGTTTTCTAAATGACCTTCGGAAATTAGACTTACTAACAGTGACGATGAAGTTGATAAACTGCTGGCTTTTTATTCGAGATAGTCCTTTGAATATCTTTCTTGTGTATGCAAGATTAAACTAAATTCATTATATGTTAATGTCAGCGGCTGCGAAAATAAACACTGCTTATCAAATCATCTGTTAGCCTGCTCGCAGTACTTCGAATCGCGTGTATCTCAAAGTTAATTAAGTCAACATTTAAAAAACGTAGGGTTTGATCAACGTAGTTGTTGCAAATTTACCGACTAAACATTGTAAAGGTTCGGAATCTAAAAATAAATAAGATACAGAGTATTTTTCCTGCCGTCAATTAATCTGTTAATCTGGCGCTACAAAACGTGTTGGATAAACTTTTACTGCAATGACTGTACACTTTCCCCGTTCTTGTTTTCTAGTATGGGCTTAACTAGTCTTTTGAAGTTAAGAAGAAAAGCTCTATGCTTTCCTTTTTATTTTATGCTCGTTAAACGGAAAATACGAAAATCAAAAGCCCGACTGCCGATCGAACGTTTTAATTATAAAACGATTTTCAGTTAAAGGAAACTTTTAAAGAAGACATTAATAACTAGTAATAAACAGTCTTACTAGCTAAGCAAGAGGAAATAGCTTCAGCAGATAGTGGCGCACCAAGCGTTGGCGCCATGTGTGTGCACCCAAACTTAGCGACAAGACGGCGAAGGGTGTTGCCGACGGTTACGGGGTGGATGCCCCCGTCTTTCTTTTTTAGTGGGCATAAAGAGGCCCCATATAGATTGGGACAAAGCTCCGATGGAACTTGGCCAGCGAGCATGATGTTGCAGAGGTTCGTTAGATAATTCAGCAAGCTTTCACCGGCTGAAACCGTTCCAGAGCCGATCATATCCTTCAAAAGTTGAGGACGCAAACAATCCAGACCCCCCGCAGAGCCAGAAGTGAAAGACAGTACAGTGGCCTTGACCTGGGAGGCAGCCACGTTAAGTACCGGGAGGGCCGATAAATCAGCCGCTTCGAACGCGTAATCTTGGTGGGCGGTACCAGAGGGGTGAATAAAAGAAATAAAAATGTTTTTTTTATTGTAAAAGAGTTTAACTTATTTTTTTAATTATATACCATAGAAAAATCAGTGTTCTATAATTCTGGAATGCAAAATTTTGTATAATAAAAAATATAAGTTAAGTTAAAGTGTCGACAGAATTTAACATAGGTACAATATAACCCAATGAACAAAAGCAGCAATCTGTTTTATTCAGTACTAAAAATATTAAAATATCTTGACATGATAAAACCTTGAAAATAAAAGAAAACGTTTACCTGATAGTTTTTATTCTTTAGTTTTACATAAAAATTTATTAAGGTTAACGGTAATAGTAAGTGTAGGGAGCTGTTGGCTCGCGTGGCATAAAGGGCTGGCCACCACCCTCCTACGCATTGTAACCCAGCCACCCAAATTAATGGCTTCAAAAGTCGCTTGATGACTTAGGCCTAAGATGGTGCAGATTATTATTATTATTCAATTTACTTCTTCTATGATTTCTTTAATAAATTGATTAAGGAAGGGTTTAAAAACATTATCGGGAAATACCTTGAAACTTTGTTAAATTTTGCCAAATCAAGTCAAATAAATTCAATAATTTTAAAACCATCAATTTAAATTGGGTCGAAATAAATTTTACCCAAAATATTTAACCCAAACGTTTTTAGCATGTGGGTCATTCCATACGATTTCAACCCATAATGTCACCATGGGTCAATCGATTTTGTTTAAATTTTAAACACACATAGATCTGTCTAAAACACGGTGATATCCAAGGTCTTAGCTGAACCTATTGAGAAGTCTTAGAATAAACACAGTTTAACCGAAACCCTACATTTTTTGGTATATCGATTACGCCATGACAGACTGTTAACTTATGTTTATACTAACCGAGAAGCCCGCCTTACAGGCGGGATCTCAGCTAGTTGTGTGTTTCGAGGCACTTCACCCCAGTACGCCCCTTAACCCCTTTTTCCCATGGGATAATTTCCGTGCTACCCTTTACCCCATAGTCGAACTACCGCAGTAAGGCACTCTACCCCTTTTACTCATGCGAATATTACCGTGGCACCCTTTTCCCCATAGTCGACCTCCCCCCGTAAGGCCCCCTACCCCTTTTCCCATGCGATAATTTCCATGCTACCCTTTTCCCCAAAGTAGAACCACCCCAGTAAGGCCCTACCTCCCCTTTTCCCCATGTTATAATTACCGTGGTACTCACCTCCCCCTTTGTCCCATGTGATAATTACCGGGGTATTCCCCATTTTCCCATGTGATAATTACCGGGGTACTCCTCATTTTCCCATGTGATAATTACCGGGGTACTCCCCATTTTCCCTTATGATAATTACCGTTCCTCCCCTTTTTTCTCATGTTATAATTAGCGTGGTACACACTTTTCCCCTTTCCCCCATGTGATAATTACCGTGGTACCCTTTTCCCCATAGTAGAACCAGTAAGGCCCTTCCTCCCCCTTTTTCCCATGTGGTAATTACCGGGGTTACCCTCCCCCTTTTGCCCATGTTATAATTACCGTGGTACCCCTTCTCCGCTTTTCCCATGTGATAACTACCGTGGTAACCTCTCCCCCTTTTCTCCATGCGAGAATTTCCGTAGTACTCCCTTCCCCCTTTCCAATGCGAGAATATCCGTGGTTCCCTTTTCCTCGCAAAAATAACTCAAACTGGTAGTCGTAACAAACCCCCCTGTACCCCTTTAAACCCCCTGTATCCAATGGCTGATGCATAAAGGCCACGGGAGTAACATACGCCGAGAGAGCCACGGGACTTTCAAATCGGAACGACCCCGAAACCCCCCACCGTTACCGAAACCAAAAGTAAATAGGGGGAGAAAGTCTATCACTGCCTTCAGATTTTACCTTCCTTCCTTGACACCCTTTTTAAAGAGTTAGTGATCACGTGATATTTCTAAACAATTAGGATAGCACATTACGCGCGAAGTAGTGCATTTGTGGTATTCCAGTCCGCGCTCAAGATGTAAATTTTGAATTTTATTCCCTGGCAACCATTATTTCCTTCGATAACGGTTGATTTTAATTAATAATTTTGATATCAATTGTAAAATAAACAATAAAAGCTCGTAGCTATATCTATTTTTTCAGTTAGACTTGCAAATTGTTAGGCCTTAACATCGTAGATATACCAATTAGTCCCGATCTCTGCTCTTAGATGGCGCCACGCTCTCCACGATTTAAGTGAGCGTTTTTCTACTTACGGTTTATTTCTTTTCAAAAGACGTGTTATTATTTTTAAAATGTCGCATTTTAGTTTCTATCATATATCAACTTTATTTAGGAACTAAATTAACCAAATTATCGAAAGCAAAAGTTTAATATTTACGTATTTTATAGATAACTATTTTGCATCGTGGCGGAGTACAACCGGTACCTTTGTGACCCTGTAAAGAGGCGAGGGGCAAGTCATTTCCGAATCCCAAAAATGTTACCCCTTAAATAAGACGTCGTGCGGTTGGACCCAAGTGCCAGACTTTTTCCCCCTATTTACTTTTGCTGAAACTCACAGGCCTTCTGAAACTACCCCATACGATCCCCCGCACCGAAATTCGCTGCGGAAACAGAGATAAAGTTTCGGGTGTATTGCGGGTTGGGACAAACAAGGCCCAACTCTCAGGGGAGACAGATTTTGAGAAAAAAGATAGTCGAACCACATCAGTGAAAGGCTTTTTCCTCGCCGGCCCGCCTTCGCCTTCCTTACTGACTAACCAAAAGCTCGAAATAGATAGTCGAACCACCTCAGAAACGAAGCGGAAGGCAGTCGCGGTTTCTCTCTGTTCCGCGGGTCGTTTTTTTCGCCGGCCTGCCTTCGCCTTCCTTACTGACTAACCAAAAGCTCGAAATAGATAGTCTAACCACCTCAGTAACGAAGCGGAAGGCAGTCTCGGTTTCTCTCTGTTCCGCGGGTCGTTTTTTTTCGCTGGCCTGCCTTCGCCTTCCTTACTGAATAACCAAAAGCTCGAAATAGATAGTCTAACCACCTCAGTAACGAAGCGGAAGGCAGTCTCGGTTTCTCTCTACTCCGCGGGTCGTTATTTTTCGCCGGCCTGCCTTCGCCTTCCTTACTGACTAACCAAAAGCTCGAAATAGATAGTCTAACCACCTCAGTAACGAAGCGGAAGGCAGTCTCGGTTTCTCTCTGTTCCGCGGGTCGTTATTTTTCGCCGGCCTGCCTTCGCCTTCCTTACTGAATAACCAAAAGCTCGAAATAGATAGTCTAACCACCTCAGTAACGAAGCGGAAGGCAGTCTCGGTTTCTCTCTACTCCGCGGGTCGTTATTTTTCGCCGGCCTGCCTTCGCCTTCCTTACTGACTAACCAAAAGCTCGAAATAGATAGTCTAACCACCTCAGAAACGAAGCGGAAGGCAGTCGCGGTTTCTCTCTGTTCCGCGGGTCGTTTTTTTTCGCCGGCCTGCCTTCGCCTTCCTTACTGACTAACCAAAAGCTCGAAATAGATAGTCTAACCACCTCAGAAACGAAGCGGAAGGCAGTCGCGGTTTCTCTCTGTTCCGCGGGTCGTTTTTTTTCGCCGGCCTGCCTTCGCCTTCCTTACTGACTAACCAAAAGCTCGAAATAGATAGTCTAACCACCTCAGAAACGAAGCGGAAGGCAGTCGCGGTTTCTCTCTGTTCCGCGGGTCGTTTTTTTTCGCCGGCCTGCCTTCGCCTTCCTTACTGACTAACCAAAAGCTCGAAATAGATAGTCTAACCACCTCAGTAACGAAGCGGAAGGCAGTCTCGGTTTCTCTCTACTCCGCGGGTCGTTTTTTTTTCGCCGGCCTGCCTTCGCCTTCCTTACTGACTAACCAAAAGATCGAAATAGATAGTCAAACCACCTCAGTAACGAAGCGGAAGGCAGTCTCGGTTTCTCTCTGTTCCGCGGGTCGTTTTTTTCGCTAGCCTGCCTTCGCCTTCCTTACTGACTAACCAAAAGCTCGAAATAGATAGTCTAACCCCCTCAGTAACGAAGCGGAAGGCAGTCTCGGTTTCTCTCTGTTCCGCGGGTCGTTATTTTTCGCCGGCCTGCCTTCGCCTTCCTTACTGAATAACCAAAAGCTCGAAATAGATAGTCTAACCACCTCAGTAACGAAGCGGAAGGCAGTCTCGGTTTCTTTCTGTTTCGAGGGTCGTTTTTTTTCGCCGGCCTGCCTTCGCCTTCCTTACTGACTAACCAAAAGCTCGAAATAGAGAGTCTAACCCCCTCAGTAACGAAGCGGAAGGCAGTCTCGGTTTCTCTCTGTTCCGCGGGTCGTTTTTTTTTCGCCGGCCTGCCTTCGCCTTCCTTACTGACTAACCAAAAGATCGAAATAGATAGTCTAACCACCTCAGTAACGAAGCGGAAGGCAGTCTCGGTTTCTCTCTACTCCGCGGGTCGTTTTTTTTTCGCCGGCCTGCCTTCGCCTTCCTTACTGACTAACCAAAAGCTCGAAATAGATAGTCTAACCCCCTCAGTAACGAAGCGGAAGGCAGTCGCGGTTTCTCTCTGTTCCGCGGGTCGATTTTTTTCGCCGGCCTGCCTTCGCCTTCCTTACTGAATAACCAAAAGCTCGAAATAGATAGTCTAACCACCTCAGAAACGAAGCGGAAGGCAGTCGCGGTTTCTCTCTGTTCCGCGGGTCGTTTTTTTCGCTAGCCTGCCTTCGCCTTCCTTACTGACTAACCAAAAGCTCGAAATAGATAGTCTAACCCCCTCAGTAACGAAGCGGAAGGCAGTCTCGGTTTCTCTCTGTTCCGCGGGTCGTTATTTTTCGCCGGCCTGCCTTCGCCTTCCTTACTGAATAACCAAAAGCTCGAAATAGATAGTCTAACCACCTCAGTAACGAAGCGGAAGGCAGTCTCGGTTTCTCTCTACTCCGCGGGTCGTTATTTTTCGCCGGCCTGCCTTCGCCTTCCTTACTGAATAACCAAAAGCTCGAAATAGATAGTCTAACCCCCTCAGTAACGAAGCGGAAGGCAGTCTCGGTTTCTCTCTGTTCCGCGGGTCGATTTTTTTCGCCGGCCTGCCTTCGCCTTCCTTACTGAATAACCAAAAGCTCGAAATAGATAGTCTAACCACCTCAGAAACGAAGCGGAAGGCAGTCGCGGTTTCTCTCTGTTCCGCGGGTCGTTTTTTTTCGCCGGCCTGCCTTCGCCTTCCTTACTGACTAACCAAAAGCTCGAAATAGATAGTCTAACCACCTCAGTAACGAAGCGGAAGGCAGTCTCGGTTTCTCTCTACTCCGCGGGTCGTTTTTTTTTCGCTAGCCTGCCTTCGCCTTCCTTACTGACTAACCAAAAGCTCGAAATAGATAGTCTAACCCCCTCAGTAACGAAGCGGAAGGCAGTCTCGGTTTCTCTCTGTTCCGCGGGTCGTTATTTTTCGCCGGCCTGCCTTCGCCTTCCTTACTGAATAACCAAAAGCTCGAAATAGATAGTCTAACCACCTCAGTAACGAAGCGGAAGGCAGTCTCGGTTTCTTTCTGTTTCGAGGGTCGTTTTTTTTCGCCGGCCTGCCTTCGCCTTCCTTACTGACTAACCAAAAGATCGAAATAGATAGTCAAACCACCTCAGTAACGAAGCGGAAGGCAGTCTCGGTTTCTCTCTGTTCCGCGGGTCGTTTTTTTCGCCGGCCTGCCTTCGCCTTCCTTACTGACTAACCAAAAGCTCGAAATAGATAGTCTAACCACCTCAGTAACGAAGCGGAAGGCAGTCTCGGTTTCTCTCTGTTCCGCGGGTCGTTTTTTTTCGCTGGCCTGCCTTCGCCTTCCTTACTGACTAACCAAAAGCTCGAAATAGATAGTCTAACCACCTCAGAAACGAAGCGGAAGGCAGTCGCGGTTTCTCTCTGTTCCGCGGGTCGTTTTTTTTCGCCGGCCTGCCTTCGCCTTCCTTACTGACTAACCAAAAGCTCGAAATAGATAGTCTAACCCCCTCAGTAACGAAGCGGAAGGCAGTCGCGGTTTCTCTCTGTTCCGCGGGTCGATTTTTTTCGCCGGCCTGCCTTCGCCTTCCTTACTGAATAACCAAAAGCTCGAAATAGATAGTCGAACCACCTCAGAAACGAAGCGGAAGGCAGTCGCGGTTTCTCTCTGTTCCGCGGGTCGTTTTTTTTCGCCGGCCTGCCTTCGCCTTCCTTACTGAATAACCAAAAGCTCGAAATAGATAGTCTAACCCCCTCAGTAACGAAGCGGAAGGCAGTCTCGGTTTCTCTCTGTTCCGCGGGTCGATTTTTTTCGCCGGCCTGCCTTCGCCTTCCTTACTGAATAACCAAAAGCTCGAAATAGATAGTCTAACCACCTCAGAAACGAAGCGGAAGGCAGTCGCGGTTTCTCTCTGTTCCGCGGGTCGTTTTTTTTCGCCGGCCTGCCTTCGCCTTCCTTACTGACTAACCAAAAGCTCGAAATAGATAGTCTAACCACCTCAGTAACGAAGCGGAAGGCAGTCTCGGTTTCTCTCTACTCCGCGGGTCGTTTTTTTTTCGCCGGCCTGCCTTCGCCTTCCTTACTGACTAACCAAAAGCTCGAAATAGATAGTCTAACCACCTCAGTAACGAAGCGGAAGGCAGTCTCGGTTTCTCTCTACTCCGCGGGTCGTTTTTTTTTCGCCGGCCTGCCTTCGCCTTCCTTACTGACTAACCAAAAGCTCGAAATAGATAGTCTAACCACCTCAGTAACGAAGCGGAAGGCAGTCTCGGTTTCTCTCTACTCCGCGGGTCGTTTTTTTTTCGCCGGCCTGCCTTCGCCTTCCTTACTGACTAACCAAAAGATCGAAATAGATAGTCTAACCACCTCAGTAACGAAGCGGAAGGCAGTCTCGGTTTCTCTCTACTCCGCGGGTCGTTTTTTTTTCGCCGGCCTGCCTTCGCCTTCCTTACTGACTAACCAAAAGCTCGAAATAGATAGTCTAACCACCTCAGTAACGAAGCGGAAGGCAGTCTCGGTTTCTCTCTACTCCGCGGGTCGTTTTTTTTTCGCCGGCCTGCCTTCGCCTTCCTTACTGACTAACCAAAAGCTCGAAATAGATAGTCTAACCACCTCAGTAACGAAGCGGAAGGCAGTCTCGGTTTCTCTCTACTCCGCGGGTCGTTTTTTTTTCGCCGGCCTGCCTTCGCCTTCCTTACTGACTAACCAAAAGCTCGAAATAGATAGTCTAACCACCTCAGTAACGAAGCGGAAGGCAGTCTCGGTTTCTCTCTACTCCGCGGGTCGTTTTTTTTTCGCCGGCCTGCCTTCGCCTTCCTTACTGACTAACCAAAAGCTCGAAATAGATAGTCTAACCACCTCAGTAACGAAGCGGAAGGCAGTCTCGGTTTCTCTCTACTCCGCGGGTCGTTTTTTTTTCGCCGGCCTGCCTTCGCCTTCCTTACTGACTAACCAAAAGCTCGAAATAGATAGTCTCACCACCTCAGTAACGAAGCGGAAGGCAGTCTCGGTTTCTCTCTACTCCGCGGGTCGTTTTTTTTTCGCCGGCCTGCCTTCGCCTTCCTTACTGACTAACCAAAAGCTCGAAATAGATAGTCTAACCACCTCAGTAACGAAGCGGAAGGCAGTCTCGGTTTCTCTCTACTCCGCGGGTCGTTTTTTTTTCGCCGGCCTGCCTTCGACTTCCTTACTGACTAACCAAAAGCTCGAAATAGATAGTCTCACCACCTCAGTAACGAAGCGGAAGGCAGTCTCGGTTTCTCTCTACTCCGCGGGTCGTTTTTTTTTCGCCGGCCTGCCTTCGCCTTCCTTACTGACTAACCAAAAGCTCGAAATAGATAGTCTAACCACCTCAGTAACGAAGCGGAAGGCAGTCTCGGTTTCTCTCTACTCCGCGGGTCGTTTTTTTTTCGCCGGCCTGCCTTCGACTTCCTTACTGACTAACCAAAAGCTCGAAATAGATAGTCCAACCCCCTCAGTAACTAAGCGGAAGGCAGTCTCGGTTTCTCTCTACTCCGCGGGTCGTTTTTTTTTCGCCGGCCTGCCTTCGCCTTCCTTACTGACTAACCAAAAGATCGAAATAGATAGTCAAACCACCTCAGTAACGAAGCGGAAGGCAGTCTCGGTTTCTCTCTGTTCCGCGGGTCGTTTTTTTCGCTAGCCTGCCTTCGCCTTCCTTACTGACTAACCAAAAGCTCGAAATAGATAGTCTAACCCCCTCAGTAACGAAGCGGAAGGCAGTCTCGGTTTCTCTCTGTTCCGCGGGTCGTTATTTTTCGCCGGCCTGCCTTCGCCTTCCTTACTGAATAACCAAAAGCTCGAAATAGATAGTCTAACCACCTCAGTAACGAAGCGGAAGGCAGTCTCGGTTTCTTTCTGTTTCGAGGGTCGTTTTTTTTCGCCGGCCTGCCTTCGCCTTCCTTACTGACTAACCAAAAGCTCGAAATAGATAGTCTAACCCCCTCAGTAACGAAGCGGAAGGCAGTCTCGGTTTCTCTCTGTTCCGCGGGTCGTTTATTTTCGCCGGCCTGCCTTCGCCTTCCTTACTGACTAATCAAAAGCTCGAAATAGATAGTCTAACCCCCTTAGTAACGAAGCGGAAGGCAGTCTCGGTTTCTCTCTGTTCCGCGGGTCGTTATTTTTCGCCGGCCTGCCTTCACCTTCCTTACTGACTAACCAAAAGCTCGAAATAGATAGTCTAACCCCCTCAGTAACGAAGCGGAAGGCAGTCTCGGTTTCTCTCTGTTCCGCGGGTCGATTTTTTTCGCCGGCCTGCCTTCGCCTTCCTTACTGAATAACCAAAAGCTCGAAATAGATAGTCTAACAACCTCAGTAACGAAGCGGAAGGCAGTCTCGGTTTCTCTACTCCGCGGGTCGTTTTTTTTCGCCGGCCTGCCTTCGCCTTCCTTACTGACTAACCAAAAGCTCGAAATAGATAGTCCAACCCCCTCAGTAACTAAGCGGAAGGCAGTCTCGGTTTCTCTCTACTCCGCGGGTCGTTTTTTTTTCGCCGGCCTGCCTTCGCCTTCCTTACTGACTAACCAAAAGCTCGAAATAGATAGTCTAACCCCCTCAGTAACGAAGCGGAAGGCAGTCTCGGTTTCTCTCTGTTCCGCGGGTCGTTATTTTTCGCCGGCCTGCCTTCGCCTTCCTTACTGAATAACCAAAAGCTCGAAATAGATAGTCTAACCACCTCAGTAACGAAGCGGAAGGCAGTCTCGGTTTCTTTCTGTTTCGAGGGTCGTTTTTTTTCGCCGGCCTGCCTTCGCCTTCCTTACTGACTAACCAAAAGCTCGAAATAGATAGTCTAACCCCCTCAGTAACGAAGCGGAAGGCAGTCTCGGTTTCTCTCTGTTCCGCGGGTCGTTTATTTTCGCCGGCCTGCCTTCGCCTTCCTTACTGACTAATCAAAAGCTCGAAATAGATAGTCTAACCCCCTTAGTAACGAAGCGGAAGGCAGTCTCGGTTTCTCTCTGTTCCGCGGGTCGTTATTTTTCGCCGGCCTGCCTTCGCCTTCCTTACTGACTAACCAAAAGATCGAAATAGATAGTCTAACCACCTCAGTAACGAAGCGGAAGGCAGTCTCGGTTTCTCTCTGTTCCGCGGGTCGTTTTTTTTCGCCGGCCTGCCTTCGCCTTCCTTACTGACTAACCAAAAGATCGAAATAGATAGTCGAACCACCTCAGTAACGAAGCGGAAGGCAGTCTCGGTTTCTCTCTGTTCCGCGAGTCGTTTTTTTTCGCCGGCCTGCCTTCTCCTTCCTTACTGACTAACCAAAAGATCGAAATAGATAGTCGAACCACCTCAGTAACGAAGCGGAAGGCAGTCTCGGTTTCTCTCTGTTCCGCGGGTCGTTATTTTTCGCCGGCCTGCCTTCGCCTTCCTTACTGACTAACCAAAAGCTCGAAATAGATAGTCTAACCACCTCAGTAACGAAGCGGAAGGCAGTCTCGGTTTCTCTCTGTTCCGCGGGTCGTTATTTTTCGCCGGCCTGCCTTCACCTTCCTTACTGACTAACCAAAAGCTCGAAATAGATAGTCTAACCCCCTCAGTAACGAAGCGGAAGGCAGTCTCGGTTTCTCTCTGTTCCGCGGGTCGATTTTTTTCGCCGGCCTGCCTTCGCCTTCCTTACTGAATAACCAAAAGCTCGAAATAGATAGTCTAACAACCTCAGTAACGAAGCGGAAGGCAGTCTCGGTTTCTCTCTGTTTTACCGGTCGTTTTTTTTCGCCGGCCTGCCTTCGCCTTCCTTACTGACTAACCAAAAGCTCGAAATAGATAGTCCAACCCCCTCAGTAACTTAGCGGAAGGCAGTCTCGGTTTCTCTCTGTTCCGCGGGTCGTTTTTTTTCGCCGGCCTGCCTTCGCCTTCCTTAATGCCTAACCAAAAGCTCGAAATAGATAGTCTAACCACCTCAGTAACGAAGCGGAAGGCAGTCTCGGTTTCTCTCTGTTCCGCGGGTCGTTTTTTTTTCGCCGGCCTGCCTTCGCCTTCCTTACTGACTAACCAAAAGCTCGAAATAGATAGTCTAACCACCTCAGTAACGAAGCGGAAGGCAGTCTCGGTTTCTCTCTACTCCGCGGGTCGTTTTTTTTTCGCCGGCCTGCCTTCGCCTTCCTTACTGACTAACCAAAAGCTCGAAATAGATAGTCTAACCCCCTCAGTAACGAAGCGGAAGGCAGTCTCGGTTTCTCTCTGTTCCGCGGGTCGATTTTTTTCGCCGGCCTGCCTTCGCCTTCCTTACTGAATAACCAAAAGCTCGAAATAGATAGTCTAACCACCTCAGAAACGAAGCGGAAGGCAGTCGCAGTTTCTCTCTGTTCCGCGGGTCGTTTTTTTTCGCCGGCCTGCCTTCGCCTTCCTTACTGACTAACCAAAAGCTCGAAATAGATAGTCTAACCACCTCAGTAACGAAGCGGAAGGCAGTCTCGGTTTCTCTCTACTCCGCGGGTCGTTTTTTTTTCGCCGGCCTGCCTTCGCCTTCCTTACTGACTAACCAAAAGCTCGAAATAGATAGTCTAACCACCTCAGTAACGAAGCGGAAGGCAGTCTCGGTTTCTCTCTGTTCCGCGGGTCGTTTTTTTTCGCCGGCCTGCCTTCGCATTCCTTACTGACTAACCAAAAGATCGAAATAGATAGTCGAACCACCTCAGTAACGAAGCGGAAGGCAGTCTCGGTTTCTCTCTGTTCCGCGAGTCGTTTTTTTCGCCGGCCTGCCTTCGCCTTCCTTACTGACTAACCAAAAGCTCGAAATAGATAGTCTAACCACCTCCATAACGAAGCGGAAGACAGTTTTGGTTTCTCTCTGTTCCGCGGGTCGTTTTTTTTCGCCGGCCTGCCTTCACCTTCCTTACTGACTAACCAAAAGCTCGAAATAGATAGTCTAACCCCCTCAGTAACGAAGCGGAAGGCAGTCTCGGTTTCTCTCTGTTCCGCGGGTCGATTTTTTTCGCCGGCCTGCCTTCGCCTTCCTTACTGAATAACCAAAAGCTCGAAATAGATAGTCTAACCACCTCAGTAACGAAGCGGAAGGCAGTCTCGGTTTCTCTCTGTTCCGCGGGTCGTTTTTTTTCGCCGGCCTGCCTTCGCCTTCCTTACTGACTAACCAAAAGCTCGAAATAGATAGTCTTACCACCTCAGTAACGAAGCGGAAGGCAGTCTCGGTTTCTCTCTGTTTCGCGGGTCGTTTTTTTCGCTGGCCTGCCTTCGCCTTCCTTACTGACTAACCAAAAGCTCGAAATAGATAGTCCAACCCCCTCAGTAACGAAGCGGAAGGCAGTCTCGGTTTCTCTCTGTTCCGCGGGTCGTTTTTTTCGCAGGCCTGCCTTCGCCTTCCTTACTGACTAACCAAAATCTTGAAATAGATAGTCTAACCACCTCAGTAACGAAGCGGAAGGCAGTCTCGGTTTCTCTCTGTTCCGCGGGTCGTTTTTTTTCGCCAGCCTGCCTTCGCCTTCCTTACTGACTAACCAAAAGCTCGAAATAGATAGTCTAACCACCTCAGTAACGAAGCGAAAGGCAGTCTCGGTTTCTCTCTGTTTCGCGGGTCGTTTTTTTCGCCAGCCTGCCTTCGCCTTCCTTACTGACTAACCAAAAGCTCGAAATACATAGTCTAACCCCCTCAGTAACGAAGCGGAAGGCAGTCTCGGTTTCTCTCTGTTCCACGGGTCGATTTTTTTCGCCGGCCTGCCTTCGCCTTCCTTACTGAATAACCAAAAGCTCGAAATAGATAGTCTAACCACCTCAGTAACGAAGCGGAAGGCAGTCTCGGTTTCTCTCTGTTCCGCGGGTCGTTTTTTTTCGCCGGCCTGCCTTCGCCTTCCTTACTGACTAACCAAAAGCTCGAAATAGATAGTCTAACCACCTCAGTAACGAAGCGGAAGGCAGTCTCGGTTTCTCTCTGTTTCGCGGGTCGTTTTTTTTCGCCAGCCTGCCTTCGCCTTCCTTACTGACTAACCAAAAGCTCGAAATAGATAGTCTAACCCCCTCAGTAATGAAGCGGAAGGCAGTCTCGGTTTCTCTCTGTTTCGCGGGTCGTTTGTTTCGCCGGCCTGCCTTCGCCTTCCTTACTGACTAACCAAAAGCTCGAAATAGATAGTCAAACCACCTCAGTAACGAAGCGGAAAGCAGTCTCAGTTTATCTCTGTTCCGCGGGTCGTTTTTTTCGCCGGCCTGCCTTCGCCTTCCTTACTGACTAACCAAAAGCTAAAATAGATATGCTAACTACCTCAGTAACGAAGCGGAAGGCAGTCTCGGTTTCTCTCTGTTCCGCGGGTCGTTTTTTTCGCCGGCCTGCCTTCGCCTTCCTTACTGACTAACCAAAAGCTAAAATAGATATGCTAACTACCTCAGTAACGAAGCGGAAGGCAGTCTCGGTTTCTCTCTGTTCCGCGGGTCGTTTTTTTCGCCGGCCTGCCTTCGCCTTCCTTACTGACTAACCAAAAGCTCGAAATAGATAGTCTAACCACCTCCATAACGAAGCGGAAGGCAGTCTCGGTTTCTCTCTGTTCCGCGGGTCGTTTTTTTTTCGCCGGCCTGCCTTCGCCTACCTTACTGACTAACCAAAAGCTCGAAATAGATAGTCTAACCACCTCAGTAACGAAGCGGAAGGCAGTCTCGGTTTCTCTCTCTTTCGCGGGTCGTTTGTTTCGCCAGCCTGCCTTCGCCTTCCTTACTGACTAACCAAAAGCTCGAAATAGATAGTCAAACCACCTCAGTAACGAAGCGGAAGGCAGTCTCGGTTTCTCTCTGTTCCGCGGGTCGTTTTTTTCGCCGGCCTGCCTTCGCCTTCCTTACTGACTAACCAAAAGCTCGAAATAGATAGTCTAACCACCTCAGTAACGAAGCGGAAGGCAGTCTCGGTTTCTCTCTGTTCCGCGTGTCGTTTGTTTTCGCCAGCCTGCCTTCGCCTTCCTTACTGATTAACCAAAAGCTCGAAATAGATAGTCTAACCACCTCAGTAACGAAGCGGAAGGCAGTCTCGGTTTCTCTCTGTTTCGCGGGTCGTTTTTTTTCGCCGGCCTGCCTTCGCCTCCTTACTGACTAACCAAAAGCTCGAAATAGATAGTCTAACCCCCTCAGTAACGAAGCGGAAGGCAGTCTCGGTTTCTCTCTGTTCCGCGGGTCAATTTTTTTCGCCGGCCTGCCTTCGTATTCCTTACTGAATAACCAAAAGCTCGAAAGAGATAGTCTAACCACCTCAGTAACGAAGCGGAAGGCAGTCTCGGTTTCTCTCTGTTCCGCGGGTCGTTTTTTTTCGCCGGCCTGCCTTCGCCTTCCTTACTGACTAACCAAAAGCTCGAAATAGATAGTCTAACCACCTCAGTAACGAAGCGGAAGGCAGTCTCAGTTTCTCTCTGTTTCGCGGGTCGTTTTTTTTCGCCGGCCTGCCTTCGCCTTCCTTAATCACTGACCAAAAGCTCGAAATAGATAGTCTAACCCCCTCAGTAACGGAGCGGAAGGCAGTCTCGGTTTCTCTCTGTTTCGCGGGTCGTTTTTTTTCGCCGGCCTGCCTTCGCCTTCCTTACTCACTGACCAAAAGCTCGAAATAGATAGTCTAACCCCCTCAGTAACGAAGCGGAAGGCAGTCTCGGTTTCTCTCTGTTCCGCGGGTCGATTTTTTTCGCCGGCCTGCCTTCGTATTCCTTACTGAATAACCAAAAGCTCGAAAGAGATAGTCTAACCACCTCAGTAACGAAGCGGAAGGCAGTCTCGGTTTCTCTCTGTTCCGCGGGTTGTTTTTTTTCGCCGGCCTGCCTTCGCCTTCCTTACTGACTAACCAAAAGCTCGAAATAGATAGTCTAACCACCTCAGTAACGAAGCGGAAGGCAGTCTCGGTTACTCTTTGTTTCGCGGGTCGTTTTTTTTCGCCGGCCTGCCTTCGCCTTCTTTACTGACTAACCAAAAGCTCGAAATATATAGTCAAACCCCCTCAGTAACGAAGTGGAAGGCAGTCTCGGTTTCTCTCTGTTCCGAGGGTCGTTTTTTTCGCCGGCCTGCCTTCGCCTTCCTTACTGACTAACCAAAAGCTCGAAATAGATAGTCTAACCACCTCCATAACGAAGCGGAAGGCAGTCTCAGTTTCTCTCTGTTCCGCGGGTCGTTTTTTTTTCGCCGGCCTGCCTTCGCCTTCCTTACTGACTAACCAAAAGCTCGAAATAGATAGTCTAACCACCTCAGTAACGAAGCGGAAGGCAGTCTCGGTTTCTCTCTGTTTCGCGGGTCGTTTGTTTCGCCGGCCTGCCTTCGCCTTCCTTACTGACTAACCAAAAGCTCGAAATAGATAGTCAAACCACCTCAGTAACGAAGCGGAAGGCAGTCTCAGTTTCTCTCTGTTCCGCGGGTCGTTTTTTTCGCCGGCCTGCCTTCGCCTTCCTTACTGACTAACCAAAAGCTCGAAATAGATAGTCTAACCACCTCAGTAACGAAGCGGAAGGCAGTCTCGGTTTCTCTCTGTTCCGCGTGTCGTTTGTTTTCGCCAGCCTGCCTTCGCCTTCCTTACTGATTAACCAAAAGCTCGAAATAGATAGTCTAACCACCTCAGTAACGAAGCGGAAGGCAGTCTCGGTTTCTCTCTGTTTCGCGGGTCGTTTTTTTTCACCGGCCTGCCTTCGCCTTCCTTACTGACTAACCAAAAGCTCGAAATAGATAGTCTAACCCCCTCAGTAACGAAGCGAAAGGCAGTCTCGGTTTCTCTCTGTTTCGCGGGTCGTTTTTTTCGCTGGCCTGCCTTCGCCTTCCTTACTGACTAACCAAAAGCTCGAAATAGATAGTCCAACCCCCTCAGTAACGAAGCGGAAGGCAGTCTCGGTTTCTCTCTGTTCCGCGGGTCGTTTTTTTCGCAGGCCTGCCTTCGCCTTCCTTACTGACTAACCAAAATCTTGAAATAGATAGTCTAACCACCTCAGTAACGAAGCGGAAGGCAGTCTCGGTTTCTCTCTGTTCCGCGGGTCGTTTTTTTTCGCCAGCCTGCCTTCGCCTTTCTTACTGACTAACCAAAAGCTCGAAATAGATAGTCTTACCACCTCAGTAACGAAGCGGAAGGCAGTCTCGGTTTCTCTCTGTTCCGCGGGTCGTTTTTTTTCGCCAGCCTGCCTTCGCCTTCCTTACTGACTAACCAAAAGCTCGAAATAGATAGTCTAACCCCCTCAGTAACGAAGCGGAAGGCAGTCTCGGTTTCTCTCTGTTCCGCGGGTCTATTTTTTTCGCCGGCCTGCCTTCGCCTTCCTTACTGAATAACCAAAAGCTCGAAATAGATAGTCTAACCACCTCAGTAACGAAGCGGAAAGCAGTCTCGGTTTCTCTCTGTTCCGCGGGTCGTTTTTTTTCGCCGGCCTGCCTTCGCCTTCCTTACTGACTAACCAAAAGCTCGAAATAGATAGTCTAACCACCTCAGTAACGAAGCGGAAGGCAGTCTCGGTTTCTCTCTGTTTCGCGGGTCGTTTTTTTTCGCCGGCCTGCCTTCGCCTTCCTTACTGACTAACCAAAAGCTCGAAATAGATAGTCTAACCCCTTCAGTAACGGAGCGGAAGGCAGTCTCGGTTTCTCTCTGTTCCGCGGGTCGTTTTTTTTTCGCCGGCCTGGCTTCGCCTTCCTTACTGACTAACCAAAAGCTCGAAATAGATAGTCTAACCACCTCAGTAACGAAGCGGAAGGCAGTCTCGGTTTCTCTCTGTTTCGCGGGTCGTTTTTTTTCGCCGGCCTGCCTTCGCCTTCCTTACTGACTAACCAAAAGCTCAAAATAGATAGTCTAACCCCCTCAGTAATGAAGCGGAAGGCAGTCTCGGTTTCTCTCTGTTTCGCGGGTCGTTTGTTTCGCCGGCCTGCCTTCGCCTTCCTTACTGACTAACCAAAAGCTCGAAATAGATAGTCAAACCACCTCAGTAACGAAGCGGAAGGCAGTCTCAGTTTCTCTCTGTTCCGCGGGTCGTTTTTTTCGCCGGCCTGCCTTCGCCTTCCTTACTGACTAACCAAAAGCTCGAAATAGATAGTCTAACCACCTCAGTAACGAAGCGGAAGGCAGTCTCGGTTTCTCTCTGTTCCGCGTGTCGTTTGTTTTCGCCAGCCTGCCTTCGCCTTCCTTACTGATTAACCAAAAGCTCGAAATAGATAGTCTAACCACCTCAGTAACGAAGCGGAAGGCAGTCTCGGTTTCTCTCTGTTTCGCGGGTCGTTTTTTTTCACCGGCCTGCCTTCGCCTTCCTTACTGACTAACCAAAAGCTCGAAATAGATAGTCTAACCCCCTCAGTAACGAAGCGAAAGGCAGTCTCGGTTTCTCTCTGTTTCGCGGGTCGTTTTTTTCGCTGGCCTGCCTTCGCCTTCCTTACTGACTAACCAAAAGCTCGAAATAGATAGTCCAACCCCCTCAGTAACGAAGCGGAAGGCAGTCTCGGTTTCTCTCTGTTCCGCGGGTCGTTTTTTTCGCAGGCCTGCCTTCGCCTTCCTTACTGACTAACCAAAATCTTGAAATAGATAGTCTAACCACCTCAGTAACGAAGCGGAAGGCAGTCTCGGTTTCTCTCTGTTCCGCGGGTCGTTTTTTTTCGCCAGCCTGCCTTCGCCTTTCTTACTGACTAACCAAAAGCTCGAAATAGATAGTCTTACCACCTCAGTAACGAAGCGGAAGGCAGTCTCGGTTTCTCTCTGTTCCGCGGGTCGTTTTTTTTCGCCAGCCTGCCTTCGCCTTCCTTACTGACTAACCAAAAGCTCGAAATAGATAGTCTAACCCCCTCAGTAACGAAGCGGAAGGCAGTCTCGGTTTCTCTCTGTTCCGCGGGTCTATTTTTTTCGCCGGCCTGCCTTCGCCTTCCTTACTGAATAACCAAAAGCTCGAAATAGATAGTCTAACCACCTCAGTAACGAAGCGGAAAGCAGTCTCGGTTTCTCTCTGTTCCGCGGGTCGTTTTTTTTCGCCGGCCTGCCTTCGCCTTCCTTACTGACTAACCAAAAGCTCGAAATAGATAGTCTAACCACCTCAGTAACGAAGCGGAAGGCAGTCTCGGTTTCTCTCTGTTTCGCGGGTCGTTTTTTTTCGCCGGCCTGCCTTCGCCTTCCTTACTGACTAACCAAAAGCTCGAAATAGATAGTCTAACCCCTTCAGTAACGGAGCGGAAGGCAGTCTCGGTTTCTCTCTGTTCCGCGGGTCGTTTTTTTTTCGCTGGCCTGGCTTCGCCTTCCTTACTGACTAACCAAAAGCTCGAAATAGATAGTCTAACCACCTCAGTAACGAAGCGGAAGGCAGTCTCGGTTTCTCTCTGTTTCGCGGGTCGTTTTTTTTCGCCGGCCTGCCTTCGCCTTCCTTACTGACTAACCAAAAGCTCGAAATAGATAGTCTAACCCCCTCAGTAATGAAGCGGAAGGCAGTCTCGGTTTCTCTCTGTTTCGCGGGTCGTTTGTTTCGCCGGCCTGCCTTCGCCTTCCTTACTGACTAACCAAAAGCTCGAAATAGATAGTCAAACCACCTCAGTAACGAAGCGGAAGGCAGTCTCAGTTTATCTCTGTTCCGCGGGTCGTTTTTTTCGCCGGCCTGCCTTCGCCTTCCTTACTGACTAACCAAAAGCTCGAAATAGATAGTCTAACCACCTCCATAACGAAGCGGAAGGCAGTCTCGGTTTCTCTCTGTTCCGCGGGTCGTTTTTTCTCGCCGGCCTGCCTTCGCCTTCCTTACTGACTAACCAAAAGCTCGAAATAGATAGTCTAACCACCTCAGTAACGAAGCGGAAGGCAGTCTCGGTTTCTCTCTGTTCCGCGGGTCGTTTTTTTCGCCGGCCTGCCTTCGCCTTCCTTACTGACTAACCAAAAGCTTGAAATAGATAGTCTAACCACCTCAGTAACGAAGCGGAAGGCAGTCTCGGTTTCTCTCTGTTCCGCGTGTCGTTTGTTTTCGCCAGCCTGCCTTCGCCTTCCTTACTGCTTAACCAAAAGCTCGAAATAGATAGTCTAACCACCTCAGTAACGAAGCGGAAGGCAGTCTCGGTTTCTCTCTGTTTCGCGGGTCGTTTTTTTTCGCCGGCCTGCCTTCGCCATCCTTACTGACTAACCAAAAGCTCGAACTAGATAGTCTAACCCCCTCAGTAACGAAGCGGAAGGCAGTCTCGGTTTCTCTCTGTTCCGCGGGTCGATTTTTTTCGCCGGCCTGCCTTCGCCTTCCTTACTGAATAACCAAAAGCTCGAAATAGATAGTCTAACCACCTCAGTAACGAAGCGGAAGGCAGTCTCGGTTTCTCTCTGTTCCGCGGGTCGTTTTTTTTCGCCGGCCTGCCTTCGCCTTCCTTACTGACTAACCAAAAGCTCGAAATAGATAGTCTAACCACCTCAGTAACGAAGCGGAAGGCAGTCTCGGTTTCTCTCTGTTTCGCGGGTCGTTTTTTTCGCCGGCCTGCCTTCGCCTTCCTTACTCACTAACCAAAAGCTTGAAATAGATAGTCTAACTCCCTCAGTAACGGAGCGGAAGGCAGTCTCGGTTTCTCTCTGTTCCGCGGGTCGTTTTTTTTTCGCTGGCCTGGCTTCGCCTTCCTTACTGACTAACCAAAAGCTCGAAATAGAGAGTCTAACCACCTCAGTAACGAAGCGGAAGGCAGTCTCGGTTTCTCTTTGTTTCGCGGGTCGTTTTTTTTCGCCGGCCTGCCTTCGCCTTCTTTACTGACTAACCAAAAGCTCGAAATATATAGTCTAACCCCCTCAGTAACGAAGTGGAAGGCAGTCTCGGTTTCTCTCTGTTCCGCGGGTCGTTTTTTTCGCCGGCCTGCCTTCGCCTTCCTTACTGACTAACCAAAAGCTCGAAATAGATAGTCTAACCACCTCCATAACGAAGCGGAAGGCAGTCTCGGTTTCTCTCTGTTCCGCGGGTCGTTTTTTTTTCGCCGGCCTGCCTTCGCCTTCCTTACTGACTAACCAAAAGCTCGAAATAGATAGTCTAACCACCTCAGTAACGAAGCGGAAGGCAGTCTCGGTTTCTCTCTGTTTCGCTGGTCGTTTGTTTCGCCGGCCTGCCTTCGCCTTCCTTACTGACTAACCAAAAGCTCGAAATAGATAGTCAAACCACCTCAGTAACGAAGCGGAAGGCAGTCTCAGTTTCTCTCTGTTCCGCGGGTCGTTTTTTTCGCCGGCCTGCCTTCGCCTTCCTTACTGACTAACCAAAAGCTCGAAATAGATAGTCTAACCACCTCAGTAACGAAGCGGAAGGCAGTCTCGGTTTCTCTCTGTTCCGCGTGTCGTTTGTTTTCGCCAGCCTGCCTTCGCCTTCCTTACTGATTAACCAAAAGCTCGAAATAGATAGTCTAACCACCTCAGTAACGAAGCGGAAGGCAGTCTCGGTTTCTCTCTGTTTCGCGGGTCGTTTTTTTTCGCCGGCCTGCCTTCGCCTTCCTTACTGACTAACCAAAAGCTCGAAATAGATAGTCTAACCCCCTCAGTAATGAAGCGGAAGGCAGTCTCGGTTTCTCTCTGTTTCGCGGGTCGTTTGTTTCGCCGGCCTGCCTTCGCCTTCCTTACTGACTAACCAAAAGCTCGAAATAGATAGTCAAACCACCTCAGTAACGAAGCGGAAGGCAGTCTCGGTTTCTCTCTGTTCCGCGGGTCGATTTTTTTCGCCGGCCTGCCTTCGCCTTCCTTACTGAATAACCAAAAGCTCGAAATAGATAGTCTAACCACCTCAGTAACGAAGCGGAAGGCAGTCTCGGTTTCTCTCTGTTCCGCGGGTCGTTTTTTTCGCCGGCCTGCCTTCGCCTTCCTTACTGACTAACCAAAAGCTTGAAATAGATAGTCTAACCACCTCAGTAACGAAGCGGAAGGCAGTCTCGGTTTCTCTCTGTTCCGCGTGTCGTTTGTTTTCGCCAGCCTGCCTTCGCCTTCCTTACTGCTTAACCAAAAGCTCGAAATAGATAGTCTAACCACCTCAGTAACGAAGCGGAAGGCAGTCTCGGTTTCTCTCTGTTTCGCGGGTCGTTTTTTTTCGCCGGCCTGCCTTCGCCATCCTTACTGACTAACCAAAAGCTCGAACTAGATAGTCTAACCCCCTCAGTAACGAAGCGGAAGGCAGTCTCGGTTTCTCTCTGTTCCGCGGGTCGATTTTTTTCGCCGGCCTGCCTTCGCCTTCCTTACTGAATAACCAAAAGCTCGAAATAGATAGTCTAACCACCTCAGTAACGAAGCGGAAGGCAGTCTCGGTTTCTCTCTGTTCCGCGGGTCGTTTTTTTTCGCCGGCCTGCCTTCGCCTTCCTTACTGACTAACCAAAAGCTCGAAATAGATAGTCTAACCACCTCAGTAACGAAGCGGAAGGCAGTCTCGGTTTCTCTCTGTTTCGCGGGTCGTTTTTTTCGCCGGCCTGCCTTCGCCTTCCTTACTCACTAACCAAAAGCTTGAAATAGATAGTCTAACTCCCTCAGTAACGGAGCGGAAGGCAGTCTCGGTTTCTCTCTGTTCCGCGGGTCGTTTTTTTTTCGCTGGCCTGGCTTCGCCTTCCTTACTGACTAACCAAAAGCTCGAAATAGAGAGTCTAACCACCTCAGTAACGAAGCGGAAGGCAGTCTCGGTTTCTCTTTGTTTCGCGGGTCGTTTTTTTTCGCCGGCCTGCCTTCGCCTTCTTTACTGACTAACCAAAAGCTCGAAATATATAGTCTAACCCCCTCAGTAACGAAGTGGAAGGCAGTCTCGGTTTCTCTCTGTTCCGCGGGTCGTTTTTTTCGCCGGCCTGCCTTCGCCTTCCTTACTGACTAACCAAAAGCTCGAAATAGATAGTCTAACCACCTCCATAACGAAGCGGAAGGCAGTCTCGGTTTCTCTCTGTTCCGCGGGTCGTTTTTTTTTCGCCGGCCTGCCTTCGCCTTCCTTACTGACTAACCAAAAGCTCGAAATAGATAGTCTAACCACCTCAGTAACGAAGCGGAAGGCAGTCTCGGTTTCTCTCTGTTTCGCTGGTCGTTTGTTTCGCCGGCCTGCCTTCGCCTTCCTTACTGACTAACCAAAAGCTCGAAATAGATAGTCAAACCACCTCAGTAACGAAGCGGAAGGCAGTCTCAGTTTCTCTCTGTTCCGCGGGTCGTTTTTTTCGCCGGCCTGCCTTCGCCTTCCTTACTGACTAACCAAAAGCTCGAAATAGATAGTCTAACCACCTCAGTAACGAAGCGGAAGGCAGTCTCGGTTTCTCTCTGTTCCGCGTGTCGTTTGTTTTCGCCAGCCTGCCTTCGCCTTCCTTACTGATTAACCAAAAGCTCGAAATAGATAGTCTAACCACCTCAGTAACGAAGCGGAAGGCAGTCTCGGTTTCTCTCTGTTTCGCGGGTCGTTTTTTTTCACCGGCCTGCCTTCGCCTTCCTTACTGACTAACCAAAAGCTCGAAATAGATAGTCTAACCACCTCAGTAACGAAGCGGAAGGCAGTCTCGGTTTCTCTCTGTTTCGCGGGTCGTTTGTTTCGCCGGCCTGCCTTCGCCTTCCTTACTGACTAACCAAAAGCTTGAAATAGAGAGTCTTACCACCTCAGTAACGAAGCGGAAGGCAGTCTCGGTTTCTCTCTGTTTCGCGGGTCGTTTGTTTCGCCGGCCTGCCTTCGCCTTCCTTACTGACTTACCAAAAGCTCGAAATAGATAGTCAAACCACCTCAGTAACGAAGCGGAAGGCAGTCTCGGTTTCTCTCTGTTTCGCGGGTCGTTATTTTTCGCCGGCCTGCCTTCGCCTTACTTACTCACTAACCAAAAGCTCGAAATAGATAGTCTAACCCCCTCAGTAACGGAGCGGAAGGCAGTCTCGGTTTCTCTCTGTTCCGCGGGTCGTTTTTTTTTCGCCGGCCTGGCTTCGCCTTCCTTACTGACTAACCAAAAGCTCGAAATAGATAGTCTAACCACCTCAGTAACGAAGCGGAAGGCAGTCTCGGTTTCTCTCTGTTTCGCGGGTCGTTTTTTTTCGCCGGCCTGCCTTCGCCTTCCTTACTGACTAACCAAAAGCTCGAAATAGATAGTCTAACCCCCTCAGTAACGAAGTGGAAGGCAGTCTCGGTTTCTCTCTGTTCCGCGGGTCGTTTTTTTTCGCCGGCCTGCCTTCGCCTTCCTTACTGACTAACCAAAAACTCGAAATAGATAGTCTAACCCCCTCAGTAACGGAGCGGAAGGCAGTCTCGGTTTCTCTCTGTTCCGCGGGTAGTTTTTTTTTCGCCGGCCTGGCTTCGCCTTCCTTACTGACTAACCAAAAGCTCGAAATAGATAGTCTAACCACCTCAGTAACGAAGCGGAAGGCAGTCTCGGTTTCTCTCTGTTTCGCGGGTCGTTTTTTTTCGCCGGCCTGCCTTCGCCTTCCTTACTGACTAACCAAAAGCTTGAAATAGATAGTCTAACCCCCTCAGTAATTAAGCGGAAGGCAGTCTCGGTTTCTCTCTGTTCCGCGGGTCGTTTTTTTCGCCAGCCTGCCTTCGCCTTCCTTACTGACTAACCAAAAGCTCGAAATAGATAGTCTTACCCCCTCAGTAACGAAACGGAAGGCAGTCTCGGTTTCTCTCTGTTCCGCGGGTCTTTTTTTTTCGCCGGCCTATCTTCGCCTTTCTTACTGACTAACCAAAAGCTCGAAATAGATAGTCTAACCACCTCAGTAACCAAGCGAAAGGCAGTCTCGGTTTCTCTCTGTTCCGCGGGTCGTTTTTTTTCGCCGGCCTGCCTTCGCCTTCCTTACTGACTAACCAAAAGCTCGAAATAGATAGTCTAACCACCTCAGTAACGAAGCGGAAGGCAGTCTCGGTTTCTCTGTTTAACGGGTCGTTTTTTTTTCGCTGGCCTGCCTTCGCCTTCCTTACTGACTAACCAAAAGCTCGAAATAGATAGTCCAACCCCCTCAGTAACGAATTGGAAGGCAGTCTCGGTTTCTCTCTGTTCCGCGGGTCGTTTTTTTTCGCCGGCCTGCCTTCGCCTTCCATACTGACTAACCAAAAGCTCGAAATAGATAGTCTAACCACCTCAGTAACGAAACGGAAGGCAGTCTCGGTTTCTCTCTGTTTCGCGGGTAGTTTTTTTTTCGCCGGACTGCCTTCGCCTTCCTTACTGACTAACCAAAAGCTCGAAATAGATAGTCTTACCCCCTCAGTAACGAAGCGGAAGGCCGTCTCGGTTTCTCTCTGTTCCGCGGGTCGTTTTTTTCGCCGTCCTGCCTTCGCCTTCCTTAATGACTAACCAAAAGCTCGAAATAGATAGTCTTACCCCCTCAGTAACGAAGCGGAAGGCATTCTCGGTTTCTCTCTGTTCCGCGGGTCGTTTTTTTTCGCCGGCCTGCCTTCGCCTTCCTTACTGACTAACCAAAAGCTCGAAATAGATAGTCTAACCCCCTCAGTAACGAAGCGGAAGGCAGTCTCGGTTTCTCTCTGTTTCGCGGGTCGTTTTTTTTCGCCGGCCTGCCTTCGCCTTCCTTACTGACTAACCAAAAGCTCGAAATAGATAGTCTAACCCCCTCAGTAACGAAGCGGAAGGCATTATCGGTTTCTCTCTGTTCCGCGGGTCGTTTTTTTCGCCGGCCTGCCTTCGCCTTCCTTACTGACTAACCAAAAGCTTGAAATAGATAGTCTAACCCCCTCAGTAACGAAGCGGAAGGCAGTCTCGGTTTCACTCAGTTTCGCGGGTCGTTTTTTTTCGCCGGCCTGCCTTCGCCTTCCTTAATGACTAACCAAAAGCTCGAAATAGATAGTCTTACCCCCTCAGTAACGAAGCGGAAGGCATTCTCGGTTTCTCTCTGTTCCGCGGGTCGTTTTTTTTCGCCGGCCTGCCTTCGCCTTCCTTACTGACTAAACAAAAGCTCGAAATAGATAGTCTAACCACCTCAGTAACGAAGTGGAAGGCAGTCTCGGTTTCTCTCTGTTTCGCGGGTCGTTTTTTTTCGCCGGCCTGCCTTCGCCTTCCTTACTGACTAACCAAAAGCTCGAAATAGATAGTCTTACCCCCTCAGTAACGAAGCGGAAGGCAGTCTCGGTTTCTCTCTGTTCCGCGGGTCGTTTTTTTTCGCCGGCCTGCCTTCGCCTTCCTTACTGACTAACCAAAAGCTCGAAATAGATAGTCTAACCACCTCAGTAACGAAGCGGAAGGCAGTCTCGGTTTCTCTCTATTTCGCGGGTGGTTTTTTTTCGCCGGCCTGCCTTCGCCTTCCTTACTGACTAACCAAAAGCTCGAAATAGATAGTCTAACCACCTCAGTAACGAAGCGGAAGGCAGTCTCGGTTTCTCTCTGTTTCGCGGGTCGTTTTTTTTCGCTGGCCTGCCTTCGCCTTCCTTACTGACTAACCAAAGCTCGAAATAGATAGTCTAACCACCTCAGTAACGAAGCGGAAGGCAGTCTCGGTTTCTCTCTGTTCCGCGGGTCGTTTTTTTTCGTCGGCCTGCCTTCGCCTTCCTTACTGACTAACCAAAAGCTCGAAATAGATAGTCTAACCACCTCAGTAACGAAGCGGAAGGCAGTCTCGGTTTCTCTCTGTTTCGCGGGTCGTTTTTTTTCGCCGGCCTGCCTTCGCCTTCCTTACTGACTAACAAAAAGCTCGAAATAGATAGTCTAACCCCCTCAGTAACGAAGCGGAAGGCAGTCTCGGTTTCTCTCTGTTCCGCGGGTCGTTTTTTTTCGCCGGCCCACCTTCGCCTTCCTTACTGACTAACCAAAAGCTCGAAATAGATAGTCCAACCCCCTCAATAACGAAGCGGAAGGCAGTCTCGGTTTCTCTCTGTTCCGCGGGTCGTTTTTTTCCCGCCAGCCTGCCTTCGCCTTCCTTACTGACTAACCAAAAGCTCGAAATAGATAGTCTAACCACCTCAGTAACGAAGCGGAAGGCAGTCTCGGTTTCTCTCTGTTTCGCGGGTCGTTTTTTGCGCCGGCCTGCCTTCGCCTTCCTTACTGACTAACCAAAAGCTCGAAATAGATAGTCTAACCCCCTCAGTAACGAAGCGGAAGGCTGTCTCGGTTTCTCTCGGCTCCGCGGGTGGTTTTTTTTCGCCGGCCTGCCTTCGCATTCCTTACTGACTAACCAAAAGCTCAAAATAGATAGTCCAACCCCCTCAGTAACGAAGCGGAAGGCAGTCTCGGTTTCTCTCTGTTCCGCGGGTCGTTTTTTTTCGCCGGCCTGCCTTCGCCTTCCTTACTGACTAACCAAAAGCTCGAAATAGATAGTCTAACAACCTCAGTAACGAAGCGGAAGGCAGTCTCGGTTTCTCTCTCTTTCGCCGGTCGTTTTTTTTCGCTGGCCTGCCTTCGCCTTCCTTACTGACTAACCAAAAGCTCGAAATAGATAGTCTAACAACCTCAGTAACGAAGCGGAAGGCAGTCTCGGTTTCTCTCTGTTCCGCGGGTCGTTTTTTTTCGCCGGCCTGCCTTCGCCTTCCTTACTGACTAACCAAAAGCTCGAAATAGATAGTCTAACAACCTCAGTAACGAAGCGGAAGGCAGTCTCGGTTTCTCTCGGTTCCGCGGGTCGTTTTTTTTCGCCGGCCTGCCTTCGCCTTCCTTACTGACTAACCAAAAGCTCGAAATAGATAGTCTAACCCCCTCAGTAACGAAGCGGAAGGCAGTCTCGGTTTCTCTCTGTTCCGCGGGTCGTTTTTTTTCGCCGGCCTGCCTTCGCCTTCCTTACTGACTAACCAAAAGCTCTTAATAGATAGTCCAACACCCTCAGTAACGAAGCGGAAGGCAGTCTCGGTTTCTCTCTAATCCGCGGGTCGTTTTTTTTCGCCAGCCTGCCTTCGCCTTCCTTACTGACTAACCAAAAGCTCGAAATAGATAGTCTAACCCCGTCAGTAAAGAAGCGGAAGGCAGTCTCGGTTTCTCTCTGTTCCGCGGGTCTTTTTTTTCGCCGGCCTGCCTTCGCCTTCCTTACTGACTAACCAAAAGCTCGAAATAGATAGTCTAGACCTCAGTAACGAAGCGGAAGGCAGTCTCGGTTTCTCTCTGTTCCGCGGGTCGTTTTTTTTCGCCGGCTTGCCTTCGCCTTCCTTACTGACTAACCAAAAGCTCGAAATAGATAGTCCAACCCCCTCAGTAACGAAGCGGAAGGCAGTCTCGGTTTCTCTCTGTTCCGCGGGTCGTTTTTTTTCGCAGGCCTGCCTTCGCCTTCCTTACTGACTAACCAAAAGCTCTTAATAGATAGTTCAACACCCTCAGTAACGAAGCGGAAGGCAGTCTCGGTTTCTCTCTGTTCCGCGGGTCGTTTTTTTTCGCCAGCCTGCCTTCGCCTTCCTTACTGACTAACCAAAAGCTCGAAATAGATAGTCTAACCCCGTCAGTAAAGAAGCGGAAGGCAGACTCGGTTTCTCTCTTTTCCCCGTGTCGTTTTTTTCGCCGGCCTGCCTTCGCCTTCCTTACTGACTAACCAAAAGCTCGAAATAGATAGTCTAACCCCCTCAGTAACGAAGCGGAAGACAGTCTCGGTTTCTCTCTGTTCCGCGGGTCGTTTTTTTTCGCCGGCCTGCCTTCGCCTTCCTTACTGACTAACCAAAAGCTCGAAATTGATAGTCTAACCGCCTCAGTAACGAAGCGGAAGGCAGTCTCGGTTTCTCTCTGTTCCACGGGTCGGTTTTTTTCGCCGGCCTGCCTTCGCCTTCCTTACTGACTAACCAAAAGCTCGAAATAGATAGTCCAACCCCCTCAGTAACGAAGCGGAAGGCAGTCTCGGTTTCTCTCAGTTCCGCGGGTCGTTTTTTTTCGCCGGCCTGCCTTCGCCTTCCTTACTGACTAACCAAAAGCTCGAAATAGATAGTCTTACCCCCTCAGTAACGAAGCGGAAGGCAGTCTCGGTTTCTCTCTGTTCCGCGGGTCGTTTTTTTTCGCCGGCCCACCTTCGCCTTCCTTACTGACTAACCAAAAGCTCGAAATAGATAGTCCAACCCCCTCAGTAACGAAGCGGAAGGCAGTCTCGGTTTCTCTCTGTTCCGCGGGTCGTTTTTTTGCGCCGGCCTGCCTTCGCCTTCCTTACTGACTAACCAAAAGCTCGAAATAGATAGTCCAACCCCCTCAGTAACGAAGCGGAAGGCTGTCTCGGTTTCTCTCTGTTCCGCGGGTCGTTTTTTTTCGCCGGCCTGCCTTCGCATTCCTTACTGACTAACCAAAAGCTCAAAATAGATAGTCCAACCCCCTCAGTAACGAAGCGGAAGGCAGTCTCGGTTTCTCTCTGTTCCGCGGGTCGTTTTTTTTCGCCGGCCTGCCTTCGCCTTCCTTACTGACTAACCAAAAGCTCGAAATAGATAGTCTAACAACCTCAGTAACGAAGCGGAAGGCAGTCTCGGTTTCTCTCTCTTTCGCCGGTCGTTTTTTTTCGCTGGCCTGCCTTCGCCTTCCTTACTGACTAACCAAAAGCTCGAAATAGATAGTCTAACAACCTCAGTAACGAAGCGGAAGGCAGTCTCGGTTTCTCTCTGTTCCGCGGGTCGTTTTTTTTCGCCGGCCTGCCTTCGCCTTCCTTACTGACTAACCAAAAGCTCGAAATAGATAGTCTAACAACCTCAGTAACGAAGCGGAAGGCAGTCTCGGTTTCTCTCGGTTCCGCGGGTCGTTTTTTTTCGCCGGCCTGCCTTCGCCTTCCTTACTGACTAACCAAAAGCTCGAAATAGATAGTCTAACCCCCTCAGTAACGAAGCGGAAGGCAGTCTCGGTTTCTCTCTGTTCCGCGGGTCGTTTTTTTTCGCCGGCCTGCCTTCGCCTTCCTTACTGACTAACCAAAAGCTCTTAATAGATAGTCCAACACCCTCAGTAACGAAGCGGAAGGCAGTCTCGGTTTCTCTCTAATCCGCGGGTCGTTTTTTTTCGCCAGCCTGCCTTCGCCTTCCTTACTGACTAACCAAAAGCTCGAAATAGATAGTCTAACCCCGTCAGTAAAGAAGCGGAAGGCAGTCTCGGTTTCTCTCTGTTCCGCGGGTCTTTTTTTTCGCCGGCCTGCCTTCGCCTTCCTTACTGACTAACCAAAAGCTCGAAATAGATAGTCTAACCCCCTCAGTAACGAAGCGGAAGGCAGTCTCGGTTTCTCTCTGTTCCGCGGGTCGTTTTTTTTCGCCGGCTTGCCTTCGCCTTCCTTACTGACTAACCAAAAGCTCGAAATAGATAGTCCAACCCCCTCAGTAACGAAGCGGAAGGCAGTCTCGGTTTCTCTCTGTTCCGCGGGTCGTTTTTTTTCGCAGGCCTGCCTTCGCCTTCCTTACTGACTAACCAAAAGCTCTTAATAGATAGTTCAACACCCTCAGTAACGAAGCGGAAGGCAGTCTCGGTTTCTCTCTGTTCCGCGGGTCGTTTTTTTTCGCCAGCCTGCCTTCGCCTTCCTTACTGACTAACCAAAAGCTCGAAATAGATAGTCTAACCCCGTCAGTAAAGAAGCGGAAGGCAGACTCGGTTTCTCTCTTTTCCCCGTGTCGTTTTTTTCGCCGGCCTGCCTTCGCCTTCCTTACTGACTAACCAAAAGCTCGAAATAAATAGTCTAACCCCCTCAGTAACGAAGCGGAAGACAGTCTCGGTTTCTCTCTGTTCCGCGGGTCGTTTTTTTTCGCCGGCCTGCCTTCGCCTTCCTTACTGACTAACCAAAAGCTCGAAATTGATAGTCTAACCGCCTCAGTAACGAAGCGGAAGGCAGTCTCGGTTTCTCTCTGTTCCACGGGTCGGTTTTTTTCGCCGGCCTGCCTTCGCCTTCCTTACTGACTAACCAAAAGCTCGAAATAGATAGTCCAACCCCCTCAGTAACGAAGCGGAAGGCAGTCTCGGTTTCTCTCAGTTCCGCGGGTCGTTTTTTTTCGCCGGCCTGCCTTCGCCTTCCTTACTGACTAACCAAAAGCTCGAAATAGATAGTCTTACCCCCTCAGTAACGAAGCGGAAGGCAGTCTCGGTTTCTCTCTGTTCCGCGGGTCGTTTTTTTTCGCCGGCCCACCTTCGCCTTCCTTACTGACTAACCAAAAGCTCGAAATAGATAGTCCAACCCCCTCAGTAACGAAGCGGAAGGCAGTCTCGGTTTCTCTCTGTTCCGCGGGTCGTTTTTTTGCGCCGGCCTGCCTTCGCCTTCCTTACTGACTAACCAAAAGCTCGAAATAGATAGTCCAACCCCCTCAGTAACGAAGCGGAAGGCTGTCTCGGTTTCTCTCTGTTCCGCGGGTCGTTTTTTTTCGCTGGCCTGCCTTCGCCTTCCTTACTGACTAACCAAAAGCTCGAAATAGATAGTCCAACCCCCTCAGTAACGAAGCGGAAGGCAGTCTCGGTTTCTCTCTGTTCCGCGGGTCGTTTTTTTTCGCCGGCCTGCCTTCGCCTTCCTTACTGACTAACCAAAAGCTCTTAATAGATAGTCCAACACCCTCAGTAACGAAGCGGAAGGCAGTCTCGGTTTCTCTCTGTTCCGCGGGTCGTTTTTTTTCGCCAGCCTGCCTTCGCCTTCCTTACTGACTAACCAAAAGCTCGAAATAGATAGTGTAACCCCGTCAGTAAAGAAGCGGAAGGCAGTCTCGGCTTCTCTCTGTTCCGCGGGTCTTTTTTTTCGCCGGCCTGCCTTCGCCTTCCTTACTGACTAACCAAAAGCTCGAAATAGATAGTCTAACCCCCTCAGTAACGAAGCGGAAGGCAGTCTCGGTTTCTCTCTGTTCCGCGGGTCGTTTTTTTTCGCCGGCTTGCCTTCGCCTTCCTTACTGACTAATTAAAAGCTCGAAATTGATAGTCTAACCCCCTCAGTAACGAAGCGGAAGGCAGTCTCGGTTTCTCTCTGTTCCGCGAGTCGGTTTTTTTCGCCGGCCTGCCTTCGCCTTCCTAACTGACTAACCAAAAGCTCGAAATAGATAGTCTAACCCCCTCAGTAACGAAGCGGAAGGCAGTCTCGGTTTCTCTCTGTTCCGCGGGTCGTTTTTTTTCGCCGGCTTGCCTTCGCCTTCCTTACTGACTAATTAAAAGCTCGAAATTGATAGTCTAACCCCCTCAGTAACGAAGCGGAAGGCAGTCTCGGCTTCTCTCTGTTCCGCGGGTCGTTTTTTTTCGCCGGCCTGCCTTCGCTTTCCTTACTGACTAACCAAAAGCTCGAAATAGATAGTCTAACCCCCTCAGTATCGAAGCGGAAGGCAGTCTCGGTTTCTCTCGGTTCCGCGAGTCGTTTTTTTTCGCCGGCCTGCCTTCGCCTTCCTTACTGACTAACCAAAAGCTCAAAATAGATAGTCCAACCCCCTCAGTAACGAAGCGGAAGGCAGTCTCGGTTTCTCTCTGTTCCGCGGGTCGTTTTTTTTCGCCGGCCTGCCTTCGCCTTCCTTACTGACTAACCAAAAGCTCGAAATAGATAGTCTAACCCCCTCAGTAACGAAGCGGAAGGCAGTCTCGGTTTCTCTCTGTTCCGCGGGTCGTTTTTTTTTCGCCGGCCTGCCTTCGCCTTCTTACTGACTAACCAAAAGCTCGAAATTGATAGTCTAACCGCCTCAGTAACGAAGCGGAAGGCAGTCTCGGTTTCTCTCTGTTCCACGGGTCGGTTTTTTTCGCCGGCCTGCCTTCGCCTTCCTTACTGACTAACCAAAAGCTCGAAATAGATAGTCCAACCCCCTCAGTAACGAAGCGGAAGGCAGTCTCGGTTTCTCTCTGTTCCGCGGGTCGTTTTTTTTCGCCGGCTTGCCTTCGCCTTCCTTACTGACTAATTAAAAGCTCGAAATTGATAGTCTAACCCCCTCAGTAACGAAGCGGAAGGCAGTCTCGGTTTCTCTCTGTTCCGCGAGTCGGTTTTTTTCGCCGGCCTGCCTTCGCCTTCCTTACTGACTAACCAAAAGCTCGAAATAGATAGTCTAACCCCCTCAGTAACGAAGCGGAAGGCAGTCTCGGTTTCTCTCTGTTCCGCGGGTCGTTTTTTTTCGCCGGCTTGCCTTCGCCTTCCTTACTGACTAATTAAAAGCTCGAAATTGATAGTCTAACCCCCTCAGTAACGAAGCGGAAGGCAGTCTCGGCTTCTCTCTGTTCCGCGGGTCGTTTTTTTTCGCCGGCCTGCCTTCGCTTTCCTTACTGACTAACCAAAAGCTCGAAATAGATAGTCTAACCCCCTCAGTATCGAAGCGGAAGGCAGTCTCGGTTTCTCTCGGTTCCGCGAGTCGTTTTTTTTCGCCGGCCTGCCTTCGCCTTCCTTACTGACTAACCAAAAGCTCAAAATAGATAGTCCAACCCCCTCAGTAACGAAGCGGAAGGCAGTCTCGGTTTCTCTCTGTTCCGCGGGTCGTTTTTTTTCGCCGGCCTGCCTTCGCCTTCCTTACTGACTAACCAAAAGCTCGAAATAGATAGTCTAACCCCCTCAGTAACGAAGCGGAAGGCAGTCTCGGTTTCTCTCTGTTCCGCGGGTCGTTTTTTTTTCGCCGGCCTGCCTTCGCCTTCTTACTGACTAACCAAAAGCTCGAAATTGATAGTCTAACCGCCTCAGTAACGAAGCGGAAGGCAGTCTCGGTTTCTCTCTGTTCCACGGGTCGGTTTTTTTCGCCGGCCTGCCTTCGCCTTCCTTACTGACTAACCAAAAGCTCGAAATAGATAGTCCAACCCCCTCAGTAACGAAGCGGAAGGCAGTCTCGGTTTCTCTCTGTTCCACGGGTCGTTTTTTTTCGCCGGCCCACCTTCGCCTTCCTTACTGACTATTCAAAAGCTCGAAATAGATAGTCCAACCCCCTCAGTAACGAAGCGGAAGGCAGTCTCGGTTTCTCTCTGTTCCGCGGGTCGTTTTTTTGCGCCGGCCTGCCTTCGCCTTCCTTACTGACTAACCAAAAGCTCGAAATAGATAGTCCAACACCCTCAGTAACGAAGCGGAAGGCAGTCTCGGTTTCTCTCTGTTCCGCGGGTCGTTTTTTTTCGCCGGCCTGCCTTCGCCTTCCTTACTGACTAACCAAAAGCTCGAAATAGATAGTCTAACCCCTTCAGTAAAGAAGCGGAAGGCAGTCTCGGTTTCTCTCTGTTCCGCGGGTCGTTTTTTTTCGCCGGCCTGCCTTCGCCTTCCTTACTGGCTAATCAAAAGCTCGAAATAGATAGTCCAACCCCCTCAGTAACGAAGCGGAAGGCAGTCTCGGTTTCTCTCTGTTCCGCGGGTCGTTTTTTTTCGCCAGCCTGCCTTCGCCTTCCTTACTGACTAACCAAAAGCTCGAAATAGATAGTCTAACCCCCTCAGTAACGAAGCGGAAGGCAGTCTCGGTTTCTCTCTGTTCCGCGGGACGTTTTTTTTCGCCGGCCTGCCTTCGCCTTCCTTACTGACTAACCAAAAGCTCGAAATAGATAGTCTAACCCCTTCAGTAAAGAAGCGGAAGGCAGTCTCGGTTTCTCTCTGTTCCGCGGGTCGTTTTTTTTCGCCGGCCTGCCTTCGCCTTCCTTACTGGCTAATCAAAAGCTCGAAATAGATAGTCCAACCCCCTCAGTAACGAAGCGGAAGGCAGTCTCGGTTTCTCTCTGTTCCGCGGGTCGTTTTTTTTCGCCAGCCTGCCTTCGCCTTCCTTACTGACTAACCAAAAGCTCGAAATAGATAGTCTAACCCCCTCAGTAACGAAGCGGAAGGCAGTCTCGGTTTCTCTCTGTTCCGCGGGTCGTTTTTTTTCGCCGGCCTGCCTTCGCCTTCCTTACTGACTAACCAAAAGCTCGAAATAGATAGTCCAACACCCTCAGTAACGAAGCGGAAGGAAGTCTCGGTTTCTCTCTGTTCCGCGGGTCGTTTTTTTTCGCCGGCCTGCCTTCGCCTTCCTTACTGACTAACCAAAAGCTCGAAATAGATAGTCCAACACCCTCAGTAACGAAGCGGAAGGCAGTCTCGGTTTCTCTCTGTTCCGCGGGTCGTTTTTTTTCGCCGGCCTGCCTTCGCCTTCCTTACTGACTAACCAAAAGCTCGAAATAGATAGTCCAACCCCCTCAGTAACGAAGCGGAAGGCAGTCTCGGTTTCTCTCTGTTCCGCGGGTCGTTTTTTTTCGCCGGCCTGCCTTCGCTTTCCTTACTGACTAACCAAAAGCTCGAAATAGATAGTCCAACCCCCTCAGTAACGAAGCGGAAGGCAGTCTCGGTTTCTCTCTGTTCCGCGGGTCGTTTTTTTTCGCCGGCCTGCCTTCGCCTTCCTTACTGACTAACCAAAAGCTCGAAATACATAGTCTAACCCCCTCAGTAACGAAGCGGAAGGCAGTCTCGGTTTCTCTCTGTTCCGCGGGTCGTTTTTTTCGCCGGCCCACCTTCGCCTTCCTTACTGACTAACCAAAAGCTCGAAATACATAGTCTAACCCCCTCAGTAACGAAGCGGAAGGCAGTCTCGGTTTCTCTCTGTTCCGCGGGTCGTTTTTTTCGCCGGCCTGCCTTCGCCTTCCTTACTGACTAACCAAAAGCTCGAAATAGATAGTCTAACCCCCTCAGTAACGTAGCGGAAGGCAGTCTCGGTTTCTCTCTGTTCCGCGGGTCGTTTTTTTCGCCGGCCCGCCTTCGCCTTCTTTACTGACTAACCAAAAGCTCGAAATAGATAGTCTAACCACCTCAGTAACGAAGCGGAAAGCAGTCTCGATTTCTCTCTGTTTCGCCGGTAGTTTTTTTCGCCGGCCTGCCTTCGCCTTCCTTACTGACTAACCAAAAGTTCGAAATAGATAGTCCAACCCCCTCAGTAACTAAGCGGAAGGCAGTCTCGGTTTCTCTCTGTTCCGCGGGTCGTTTTTTTTCGCCGGCCTGCCTTCGCCTTCCTTACTGACTAACCAAAAGCTCGAAATAGATAGTCTAACCACCTCAGTAACGAAGCGGAAGGCAGTCTCGGTTTCTCTCTGTTTCGCGGGTCGTTTTTTTTCGCCGGCCTGCCTACGCCTTCCTTACTGACTAACCAAAAGCTCGAAATAGATAGTCTAACCCCCTCAGTAACGAAGCGAAAGGCAGTCTCGGTTTCTCTCGGTTCCGCGGGTCGTTTTTTTTTCGCCGGCCTGCCTTCGCCTTCCTTACTGACTAACCAAAAGCTCAAAATAGATAGTCCAACCCCCTCAGTAACCAAGCGGGATGCAGCCTCGGTTTCTCTCTGTTCCGCGGATCATTTTTTTTCGCCAGCCTGCCTTCGCCTTCCTTACTGACTAACCAAAAGCTCGAAATAGATAGTCTAACCCCCTCAGTAACGAAGCGGAAGGCAGTCTCAGTTTCTCTCTGTTCCGTGGGTCGTTTTTTTTTTGCCGGCCCACCTTCGCCTTCCTAACTGACTAACCAAAAGCTTGAAATAGATAGTCTAACCCCCTCAGTAACGAAGCGGAAGGCAGTCTCGGTTTCTCTCTGTTCCGCGGGTCGTTTTTTTCGCCGACCTGCCTTCGCCTTCCTTACTGACTAACCAAAAGCTCGAAATAGATAGTCTTACCCCCTCAGTAACGAAGCGGAAGGCAGTCTCGGCTTCTCTCTGTTCCGCGGGTCGTTTTTTTTCGCCGGCCTGCCTTCGCCTTCCTTACTGACTAACCAAAAGCTCGAAATAGATAGTCTAACCCCCTCAGTAACGAAGCGGAAGGCAGTCTCGGTTTCTCTCTGTTCCGCGGGTCGTTTTTTTTCGCCGGCCCACCTTCGCCTTCCTTACTGACTAACCAAAAGCTCGAAATAGATAGTCTAACCCCCTCAGTAACGAAGCGGAAGGCAGTCTCGGTTTCTCTCGGTTCCGCGAGTCGTTTTTTTTCGCCGGCCTGCCTTCGCCTTCCTTACTGACTAACCAAAAGCTCAAAATAGATAGTCCAACCCCCTCAGTAACGAAGCGGAAGGCAGTCTCGGTTTCTCTCTGTTCCGCGGGTCGTTTTTTTTCGCCGGCCTGCCTTCGCCTTCCTTACTGACTAACCAAAAGCTCGAAATAGATAGTCTAACCCCCTCAGTAACGAAGCGGAAGGCAGTCTCGGTTTCTCTCTGTTCCGCGGGTCGTTTTTTTTCGCCGGCCCACCTTCGCCTTCCTTACTGACTAACCAAAAACTCGAAATAGATAGTCCAACCCCCTCAGTAACGAAGCGGAAGGCATACTCGGTTTCTCTCTGTTCCGCGGGTCGTTTTTTTCACCGGCCTGCCTTCGCCTTCCTTACTGACTAACCAAAAGCTCGAAATAGATAGTCCAACCCCCTCAGTAACGAAGCGGAAGGCAGTCTCGGTTTCTCTCTGTTCCACGGGTCGTTTTTTTTTCGCCGGCCCACCTTCGCCTTCCTTACTGACTATTCAAAAGCTCGAAATAGATAGTCCAACCCCCTCAGTAACGAAGCGGAAGGCAGTCTCGGTTTCTCTCTGTTCCGCGGGTCGTTTTTTTGCGCCGGCCTGCCTTCGCCTTCCTTACTGACTAACCAAAAGCTCGAAATGATAGTCCAACACCTTCAGTAACGAAGCGGAAGGCAGTCTCGGTTTCTCTCTGTTCCGCGGGTCGTTTTTTTTCGCCGGCCTGCCTTCGCCTTCCTTACTGACTAACCAAAAGCTCGAAATAGATAGTCTAACCCCTTTAGTAAAGAAGCGGAAGGCAGTTTCGGTTTCTCTCTGTTCCGCGGGTCGTTTTTTTTCGCCGGCCTGCCTTCGCCTTCCTTACTGGCTAATCAAAAGCTCGAAATAGATAGTCCAACCCCCTCAGTAACGAAGCGGAAGGCAGTCTCGGTTTCTCTCTGTTCCGCGGGTCGTTTTTTTTCGCCGGCCTGCCTTCGCCTTCCTTACTGGCTAATCAAAAGCTCGAAATAGATAGTCTAACCCCCTCAGTAACGAAGCGGAAGGCATTCTCGGTTTCTTTCGGTTCCGCGGGTCGTTTTTTTTCACCGGCCTGCCTTCGCCTTCCTTACTGACTAACCAAAAGCTCGAAATAGATAGTCCAACCCCCTCAGTAACGAAGCGGAAGGCAGTCTCGGTTTCTCTCTGTTCCGCGGGTCGTTTTTTTTCGCCGGCCTGCCTTCGCCTTCCTTACTGTTTAACCAAAAGCTCGAAATAGATAGTCTTACCCCCTCAGTAACGAAGCGGAAGGCAGTCTCGGTTTCTCTCTGTTCCGCGGGTCGTTTTTTTTCGCCGGCCCACCTTCGCCTTCCTTACTGACTAACCAAAAGCTCGAAATAGATAGTCCAACCCCCTCAGTAACGAAGCGGAAGGAAGTCTCGGTTTCTCTCTGTTCCGCGGGTCGTTTTTTTTCGCCGGCCTGCCTTCGCCTTCCTTACTGACTAACCAAAAGCTCGAAATAGATAGTCCAACACCCTCAGTAACGAAGCGGAAGGAAGTCTCGGTTTCTCTCTGTTCCGCGGGTCATTTTTTTTCGCCGGCCTGCCTTCGCCTTCCTTACTGACTAACCAAAAGCTCGAAATAGATAGTCCAACACCCTCAGTAACGAAGCGGAAGGCAGTCTCGGTTTCTCTCTGTTCCGCGGGTCGTTTTTTTTTCGCCGGCCTGCCTTCGCCTTCCTTACTGACTAACCAAAAGCTCGAAATAGATAGTCTAACCCCCTCAGTAAAGAAGCGGAAGGCAGTCTCGGTTTCTCTCTGTTCCGCGGGTCGTTTTTTTTCGCCGGCCTGCCTTCGCCTTCCTTACTGACTAACCAAAAGCTCGAAATAGATAGTCCAACCCCCTCAGTAACGAAGCGGAAGGCAGTCTCGGTTTCTCTCTGTTCCGCGGGTCGTTTTTTTTCGCCGGCCTGCCTTCGCTTTCCTTACTGACTAACCAAAAGCTCGAAATAGATAGTCTAACCCCCTCAGTAACGAAGCGGAAGGCAGTCTCGGTTTCTCTCGTTTCCGCGGGTCGTTTTTTTTCGCCGGCCTGCCTTCGCCTTTCTTACTGACTAACCAAAAGCTCAAAATAGATAGTCCAACCCCCTCAGTAACGAAGCGGAAGGCAGTCTCGGTTTCCCTCTGTTCCGCGGGTCGTTTTTTTTCGCCGGCCTGCCTTCGCCTTCCTTACTGACTAACCAAAAGCTCGAAATACATAGTCTAACCCCCTCAGTAACGAAGCGGAAGGCAGTCTCGGTTTCACTCTGTTCCGCGGGTCGTTTTTTTTCGCCGGCCCACCTTCGCCTTCCTTACTGACTAACCAAAAGCTCGAAATACATAGTCTAACCCCCTCAGTAACGTAGCGGAAGGCAGTCTCGGTTTCTCTCTGTTCCGCGGGTCGTTTTTTTCGCCGGCCCGCCTTCGCCTTCTTTACTGACTAACCAAAAGCTCGAAATAGATAGTCTAACCACCTCAGTAACGAAGCGGAAAGCAGTCTCGGTTTCTCTCTGTTTCGCCGGTCGTTTTTTTCGCCGGCCTGCCTTCGCCTTCCTTACTGACTAACCAAAAGTTCGAAATAGATAGTCCAACCCCCTCAGTAACGAAGCGGAAGGCAGTCTCGGTTTCTCTCTGTTTCGCGGGTCGTTTTTTTTCGCCGGCCTGCCTACGCCTTCCTTACTGACTAACCAAAAGCTCGAAATAGATAGTCTAACCCCCTCAGTAACGAAGCGGAAGGCAGTCTCGGTTTCTCTCGGTTCCGCGGGTCGTTTTTTTTCGCCGGCCTGCCTTCGCCTTCCTTACTGACTAACCAAAAGCTCAAAATAGATAGTCCAACCCCCTCAGTAACGAAGCGGAATGCAGCCTCGGTTTCTCTCTGTTCCGCGGATCGTTTTTTTTCGCCGGCCTGCCTTCGCCTTCCTTACTGACTAACCAAAAGCTCGAAATAGATAGTCTAACCCCCTCAGTAACGAAGCGGAAGGCAGTCTCGGTTTCTCTCTGTTCCGTGGGTCGTTTTTTTTTGCCGGCCCACCTTCGCCTTCCTAACTGACTAACCAAAAGCTTGAAATAGATAGTCCAACCCCCTCAGTAACGAAGCGGAAGGCAGTCTCGGTTTCTCTCTGTTTCGCGGGTCGTTTTTTTCGCCGGCCTGCCTTCGCCTTCCTTACTGACTAACCAAAAGCTCGAAATAGATAGTCTAACCCCCTCAGTAACGAAGCGGAAGGCAGTCTCGGTTTCTCTCTGTTCCGCGGGTCGTTTTTTTCGCCAACCTGCCTTCGCCTTCCTTACTGACTAACCAAAAGCTCGAAATAGATAGTCTTACCCCCTCAGTAACGAAGCGGAAGGCAGTCTCGGCTTCTCTCTGTTCCGCGGGTCGTTTTTTTTCGCCGGCCTGCCTTCGCTTTCCTTACTGACTAACCAAAAGCTCGAAATAGATAGTCTAACCCCCTCAGTATCGAAGCGGAAGGCAGTCTCGGTTTCTCTCGGTTCCGCGGGTCGTTTTTTTTCGCCGGCCTGCCTTCGCCTTCCTTACTGACTAACCAAAAGCTCAAAATAGATAGTCCAACCCCCTCAATAACGAAGCGGAAGGCAGTCTCGGTTTCTCTCTGTTCCGCGGGTCGTTTTTTTTCGCCGGCCTGCCTTCGCCTTCCTTACTGACTAACCAAAAGCTCGAAATAGATAGTCTAACCCCCTCAGTAACGAAGCGGAAGGCAGTCTCGGTTTCTCTCTGTTCCGTGGGTCGTTTTTTTTGCTGGACCACCTTCGCCTTCCTAACTGACTAACCAAAAGCTTGAAATAGATAGTCCAACCCCCTCAGTAACGAAGCGGAAGGCAGTCTCGGTTTCTCTCTGTTTCGCGGGTCGTTTTTTTCGCCGGCCTGCCTTCGCCTTCCTTACTGACTAACCAAAAGCTCGAAATAGATAGTCTAACCCCCTCAGTAACGAAGCGGAAGGCAGTCTCGGTTTCTCTCTGTTCCGCGGGTCGTTTTTTTCGCCGACCTGCCTTCGCCTTCCTTACTGACTAACCAAAAGCTCGAAATAGATAGTCTTACCCCCTCAGTAACGAAGCGGAAGGCAGTCTCGGCTTCTCTCTGTTCCGCGGGTCGTTTTTTTTCGCCGGCCTGCCTTCGCTTTCCTTACTGACTAACCAAAAGCTCGAAATAGATAGTCTAACCCCCTCAGTATCGAAGCGGAAGGCAGTCTCGGTTTCTCTCGGTTCCGCGGGTCGTTTTTTTTTCGCCGGCCTGCCTTCGCCTTCCTTACTGACTAACCAAAAGCTCAAAATAGATAGTCCAACCCCCTCAGTAACGAAGCGGAAGGCAGTCTCGGTTTCTCTCTGTTCCGCGGGTCGTTTTTTTTCGCCGGCCTGCCTTCGCCTTCCTTACTGACTAACCAAAAGCTCGAAATAGATAGTCTAACCCCCTCAGTAACGAAGCGGAAGGCAGTCTCGGTTTCTCTCTGTTCCGCGGGTCGTTTTTTTTCGCCGGCCCACCTTCGCCTTCCTTACTGACTAACCAAAAGCTCGAAATAGATAGTCCAACCCCCTCAGTAACGAAGCGGAAGGCATACTCGGTTTCTCTCTGTCCCGCGGGTCGTTTTTTTCGCCGGCCTGCCTTCACCTTCCTTACTGACTAACCAAAAGCTCGAAATAGATAGTCTAACTCCCTCAGTAACGTAGCGGAAGGCAGTCTCGGTTTCTCTCTGTTCCGCGGGTCGTTTTTTTTTTCACCGGCCTGCCTTCGCCTTCCTTACTGACTAACCAAAAGCTCGAAATAGATAGTCTAACCACCTCAGTAACGAAGCGGAAGTCAGTCTCGGTTTCTCTCTGTTTCGCGGGTCGTTTTTTTTTTCGCCGGCCTGCCTTCGCTTTCCTTACTGACTAACCAAAAGCTCGAAATAGATAGTCTAACCCCCTCAGTAACGAAGCGGAAGGCAGTCTCGGTTTCTCTCTGTTCCGCGGGTCGTTTTTTTTCGCCGGCCTGCCTTCGCCTTCCTTACTGACTAACCAAAAGCTCGAAATAGATAGTCTAACCCCCTCAGTAACGAAGCGGAAGGCAGTCTCGGTTTCTCTCTGTTCCGCGGGTCGTTTTTTTCGCCGGCCTGCCTTCGCCTTCCTTACTGACTAACCAAAAGCTCGAAATAGATAGTCTAACCCCCTCAGTAACGAATCGGAAGGCAGTCTCGGTTTCTCTCTGTTCCGTGGGTCGTTTTTTTTTGCCGGCCCACCTTCGCCTTCCTTACTGACTAACCAAAAGCTCGAAATAGATAGTCCAACACCCTCAGTAACGAAGCGGAAGGCAGTCTCGGTTTTTCTCTGTTCCGCGGTTCGTTTTTTTTCGCCGGCCTGCCTTCGCCTTCCTTACTGACTAACCAAAAGCTCGAAATAGATAGTCTAACAACCTCAGTAACGAAGCGGAAGGCAGTCTCGGTTTCTCTCTGTTCCGCGGGTCGTTTTTTTTCGCCGGCCTGCCTTCGCCTTCCTTACTGACTAACCAAAAGCTCGAAATAGATAGTCTAACCCCCTCAGTAACGAAGCGGAAGGCAGTCTCGGTTTCTCTCTGTTCCGTGGGTCGTTTTTTTTTGCCGGCCCACCTTCGCCTTCCTTACTGACTAACCAAAAGCTCGAAATAGATAGTCCAACACCCTCAGTAACGAAGCGGAAGGCAGTCTCGGTTTTTCTCTGTTCCGCGGGTTGTTTTTTTTCGCCGGCCTGCCTTCGCCTACCTTACTGACTAACCAAAAGCTCGAAATAGATAGTCTAACAACCTCAGTAACGAAGCGGAAGGCAGTTTCGGTTTCTCTCTGTTTCGCCGGTCGTTTTTTTTCGCCGGCCTGCCTTCGCCTTCCTTACTGACTAACCAAAAGCTCGAAATAGATAGTCTAACCACCTCAGTAACGAAGCGGAAGGCAGTCTCGGTTTCTCTCTGTTCCGTGGGTCGTTTTTTTTTGCCGGCCATCCTTCGCCTTCCTTACTGACTAACCAAAAGCTCGAAATAGATAGTCCAACACCCTCAGTAACGAAGCGGAAGGCAGTCTCGGTTTTTCTCTGTTTCGCGGGTCGTTTTTTTCGCCGGCCTGCCTTCGCCTTCCTTTCTGACTAACCAAAAGCTCGAAATAGATAGTCTAACCCCCTCAGTAACGAAGCGGAAGGCAGTCTCGGTTTCTCTCTGTTCCGCGGGTCGTTTTTTCGCCGGCCTGCCTTCGCCTTCCTTACTGACTAACCAAAAGCTCGAAATAGATAGTCTTACACCCTCAGTAACGAAGCGGATGGCAGTCTCGGCTTCTCTCTGTTCCGCGGGTCGTTTTTTTTCGCCGGCCTGCCTTCGCCTTCCTTACTGACTAACCAAAAGCTCGAAATAGATAGTCTCACCACCTCAGTAACGAAGCGGAAGGCAGTCTCGGTTTCTCTCTGTTCCGCGGGTCGTTTTTTTTCGCCGGCCTGCCTTCGCCTTCCTTACTGACTAACCAAAAGCTCGAAATAGATAGTCTTACAACCTCAGTAACGAAGCGGAAGGCAGTCTCGGTTTCTCTCTGTTTCGCCGGTCGTTTTTTTTCGCCGGCCTGCCTTCGCCTTCCTTACTGACTAACCAAAAGCTCGAAATAGATAGTCCAACCCCCTCAGTAACTAAGCGGAAGGCAGTCTCGGTTTCTCTCTGTTCCGCGGGTCGTTTTTTTTCGCCGGCCTGCCTTCGCCTTCCTTAATGCCTAACCAAAAGCTCGAAATAGATAGTCTAACCACCTCAGTAACGAAGCGGAAGGCAGTCTCGGTTTCTCTCTGTTTCGCGGTTCGTTTTTTTTCGCCGGCCTGCCTTCGCCTTCCTTACTGACTAACCAAAAGCTCGAAATAGATAGTCTAACCCCCTCGGTAACGAAGCGGAAGGCAGTCTCGGTTTCTCTCTGTTCCGCGGGTCGTTTTTTTCGCCGGCCTGCCTTCGCCTTCCTTACTGACTAACCAAAAGCTCGAAATAGATAGTCCAACCCCCTCAGTAACGAAGCGGAAGGCAGTCTCGGTTTCTCTCTGTTCCGCGGGTCGTTTTTTTTCGCCAGCCTGCCTTCGCCTTCCTTACTGACTAACCAAAAGCTCGTAATAGATAGTCCAACACCCTCAGTAACGAAGCGGAAGGCAGTCTCGGTTTCTCTCTGTTCCGCGGGTCGTTTTTTTTCGCCAGCCTGCCTTCGCCTTCCTTACTGACTAACCAAAAGCTCGAAATTGATAGTCTAACCCCCTCAGTAACGAAGCGGAAGGCAGTCTCGGTTTCTCTCTGTTCCACGGGTCGGTTTTTTTCGCCGGCCTGCCTTCGCCTTCCTTACTGACTAACCAAAAGCTCGAAATAGATAGTCCAACCCCCTCAGTAACGAAGCGGAAGGCAGTCTCGGTTTCTCTCTGTTCCGCGGGTCGTTTTTTTTCGCCGGCCTGCCTTCGCTTTCCTTACTGACTAACCAAAAGCTCGAAATAGATAGTCTTACCCCCTCAGTAACGAAGCGTAAGGCAGTCTCGGTTTCTCTCTGTTCCGCGGGTCGTTTTTTTTCGCCAGCCTGCCTTCGCCTTCCTTACTGACTAACCAAAAGCTCGTAATAGATAGTCCAACACCCTCAGTAACGAAGCGGAAGGCAGTCTCGGTTTCTCTCTGTTCCGCGGGTCGTTTTTTTTCGCCGGCCTGCCTTCGCCTTCCTTACTGACTAACCAAAAGCTCGAAATTGATAGTCTAACCCCCTCAGTAACGAAGCGGAAGGCAGTCTCGGTTTCTCTCTGTTCCGCGGGTCGTTTTTTTCGCCGGCCTGCCTTCGCCTTCCTTACTGACTAACCAAAAGCTCGAAATTGATAGTCTAACCCCCTCAGTAACGAAGCGGAAGGCAGTCTCGGTTTCTCTTTGTTCCGCGGGTCGTTTTTTTCGCCGGCCTGCCTTCGCCTTCCTTTCTGACTAACCAAAAGCTCGAAATAGATAGTCTTACCCCCTCAGTAACGAAGCGGAAGGCAGTCTCAGTTTCTCTCTGTTCCGCGGGTCGTTTTTTTTCGCCGGCCCACCTTCGCCTTCCTTACTGACTAACCAAAAGCTCGAAATAGATAGTCCAACCCCCTTAGTAACAAAGCGGAAGGCAGTCTCGGTTTCTCTCTGTTCCGCGGGTCGTTTTTTTTCGTCGGCCTGCCTTCGCCTTCCTTACTGACTAACCAAAAGCTCGAAATAGATAGTCCAACACCCTCAGTAACGAAGCGGAAGGCAGTCTCGGTTTCTCTCTGTTCCGCGGGTTGTTTTTTTTTCGCCGGCCTGCCTTCGCCTTCCTTACTGGCTAACCAAAAGCTTGAAATAAATAGTCCAACCCCCTCAGTAACGAAGCGGAAGGCAGTCTCGGTTTCTCTCTGTTCCGCGGTACGTTTTTTTTCGCCAGCCTGCCTTCGCCTTCCTTACTGACTAACCAAAAGCTCGAAATAGATAGTCTAACCCCCTCAGTAACGAAGCGGAAGGCAGTCTCGGTTTCTCTCTGTTCCACGGGTCGTTTTTTTTCGCCGGCCTGCCTTCGCCTTCCTTACTGACTAACCAAAAGCTCGAAATAGATAGTCCAACCCCCTCAGTAACGAAGCGGAAGGCAGTCTCGGTTTCTCTCTGTTCCGCGGGTCGTTTTTTTTCGCCAGCCTGCCTTCGCCTTCCTTACTGACTAACCAAAAGCTCGTAATAGATAGTCCAACACCCTCAGTAACGAAGCGGAAGGCAGTCTCGGTTTCTCTCTGTTCCGCGGGTCGTTTTTTTTCGCCAGCCTGCCTTCGCCTTCCTTACTGACTAACCAAAAGCTCGAAATTGATAGTCTAACCCCCTCAGTAACGAAGCGGAAGGCAGTCTCGGTTTCTCTCTGTTCCACGGGTCGGTTTTTTTCGCCGGCCTGCCTTCGCCTTCCTTACTGACTAACCAAAAGCTCGAAATAGATAGTCCAACCCCCTCAGTAACGAAGCGGAAGGCAGTCTCGGTTTCTCTCTGTTCCGCGGGTCGTTTTTTTTCGCCGGCCTGCCTTCGCTTTCCTTACTGACTAACCAAAAGCTCGAAATAGATAGTCTTACCCCCTCAGTAACGAAGTGTAAGGCAGTCTCGGTTTCTCTCTGTTCCGCGGGTCGTTTTTTTTCGCCAGCCTGCCTTCGCCTTCCTTACTGACTAACCAAAAGCTCGTAATAGATAGTCCAACACCCTCAGTAACGAAGCGGAAGGCAGTCTCGGTTTCTCTCTGTTCCGCGGGTCGTTTTTTTTCGCCGGCCTGCCTTCGCCTTCCTTACTGACTAACCAAAAGCTCGAAATTGATAGTCTAACCCCCTCAGTAACGAAGCGGAAGGCAGTCTCGGTTTCTCTCTGTTCCGCGGGTCGTTTTTTTCGCCGGCCTGCCTTCGCCTTCCTTACTGACTAACCAAAAGCTCGAAATAGATAGTCTAACCCCCTCAGTAACGAAGCGGAAGGCAGTCTCGGTTTCTCTCTGTTCCGCGGGTCGTTTTTTTTCGCCGGCCTGCCTTCGCCTTCCTTACTGACTAACCAAAAGCTCGAAATTGATAGTCTAACCCCCTCAGTAACGAAGCGGAAGGCAGTCTCGGTTTCTCTCTGTTCCACGGGTCGGTTTTTTTCGCCGGCCTGCCTTCGCCTTCCTTACTGACTAACCAAAAGCTTGAAATAGATAGTCCAACCCCCTCAGTAACGAAGCAAAAGGCAGTCTCGGTTTCTCTCTGTTCCGCGGGTCGTTTTTTTTCGCCGGCCTGCCTTCGCCTTCCTTACTGACTAACCAAAAGCTCGAAATAGATAGTCTTACCCCCTCAGTAACGAAGCGGAAGGCAGTCTCGGTTTCTCTCTGTTCCGCGGGTCGTTTTTTTTCGCCGGCCCACCTTCGCCTTCCTTACTGACTAACCAAAAGCTCGAAATAGATAGTCCAACCCCCTCAGTAACGAAGCGGAAGGCAGTCTCGGTTTCTCTCGGTTCCGCGGGTCGTTTTTTTTCGCCGGCCTGCCTTCGCCTTCCTTACTGACTAACCAAAACTCGAAATAGATAGTCCAACCCCCTCAGTAACGAAGCGGAAGGCAGTCTCGGTTTCTCTCTGTTCCGCGGGTCGTTTTTTTTCGCCGGCCTGCCTTCGCCTTCCTTACTGACTAACCAAAAGCTCGAAATAGATAGTCCAACCCCCTCAGTAACGAAGCGGAAGGCAGTCTCGGTTTCTCTCTGTTCCGCGGGTCGATTTTTTTCGCCGGCCTGCCTTCGCCTTCCTTACTGACTAACCAAAAGCTCGAAATAGATAGTCCAACCCCCTCAGTAACGAAGCGGAAGGCAGTCTCGGTTTCTCTCTGTTCCGCGGAACAATTTTTTTCGCCGGCCTGCCTTCGCCTTCCTTACTGACTAACCAAAAGCTCGAAATAGATAGTCCAACCCCCTCAGTAACGAAGCGGAAAGCAGTCTCGGTTTCTCTCTGTTCCGCGGTACGTTTTTTTTCGCCAGCCTGCCTTCGCCTTCCTTACTGACTAACCAAAAGCTCGAAATAGATAGTCCAACCCCCTCAGTAACGAAGCGGAAGGCAGTCTCGGTTTCTCTCTGTTCCGTGGGTCGTTTTTTTTTCGCCGGCCTGCCTTCGCCTTCCTTACTGACTAACCAAAAGCTCGAAATAGATAGTCTAACCACCTCAGTAACGAAGCGGAAGGCAGTCTCGGTTTCTCTCTGTTTCGCGGTTCGTTTTTTTTCGCCGGCCTGCCTTCGCCTTCCTTACTGACTAACCAAAAGCTCGAAATAGATAGTCTAACCACCTCAGTAACGAAGCGGAAGGCAGTCTCGGTTTCTCTCTGTTTCGCGGGTCGTTTTTTTTCGCCGGCCTGCCTTCGCCTTCCTTACTGACTAACCAAAAGCTCGAAATAGATAGTCCAACCCCCTCAGTAACGAAGCGGAAGGCAGTCTCGGTTTCTCTCTGTTCCGCGGGTCGTTTTTTTTCGCCGGCCTGCCTTCGCCTTCCTTACTGACTAACCAAAAGCTCGAAATAGATAGTCTAACCCCCTCAGTAACGAAGCGGAAGGCAGTCTCGGTTTCTCTTTGTTCCGCGGGTCGTTTTTTTTCGCCGGCCTGCCTTCGCCTTCCTTACTGACTAACCAAAAGCTCGAAATAGATAGTCCAACCCCCTCAGTAACGAAGCGGAAGGCAGTCTCGGTTTCTCTCTGTTCCGCGGGTCGTTTTTTTTCGCCGGCCTGCCTTCGCCTTCCTTACTGACTAACCAAAAGCTCGAAATAGATAGTCTAACCCCCTCAGTAACGAAGCGGAAGGCAGTCTCGGTTTCTCTTTGTTCCGCGGGTCGTTTTTTTTCGCCGGCCTGCCTTCGCCTTCCTTACTGACTAACCAAAAGCTCGAAATAGATAGTCCAACCCCCTCAGTAACGAAGCGGAAGGCAGTCTCGGTTTCTCTCTGTTCCACGGGTCGATTTTTTTCGCCGGCCTGCCTTCGCCTTCCTTACTGACTAACCAAAAGCTCGAAATAGATAGTCCAACCCCCTCAGTAACGAAGCGGAAGGCAGTCTCGGTTTCTCTCTGTTCCGCGGAACAATTTTTTTCGCCGGCCTGCCTTCGCCTTCCTTACTGACTAACCAAAAGCTCGAAATAGATAGTCCAACCCCCTCAGTAACGAAGCGGAAAGCAGTCTCGGTTTCTCTCTGTTCCGCGGTACGTTTTTTTTCGCCAGCCTGCCTTCGCCTTCCTTACTGACTAACCAAAAGCTCGAAATAGATAGTCCAACCCCCTCAGTAACGAAGCGGAAGGCAGTCTCGGTTTCTCTCTGTTCCGTGGGTCGTTTTTTTTTCGCCGGCCTGCCTTCGCCTTCCTTACTGACTAACCAAAAGCTCGAAATAGATAGTCTAACCACCTCAGTAACGAAGCGGAAGGCAGTCTCGGTTTCTCTCTGTTTCGCGGTTCGTTTTTTTTCGCCGGCCTGCCTTCGCCTTCCTTACTGACTAACCAAAAGCTCGAAATAGATAGTCTAACCACCTCAGTAACGAAGCGGAAGGCAGTCTCGGTTTCTCTCTGTTTCGCGGGTCGTTTTTTTTCGCCGGCCTGCCTTCGCCTTCCTTACTGACTAACCAAAAGCTCGAAATAGATAGTCCAACCCCCTCAGTAACGAAGCGGAAGGCAGTCTCGGTTTCTCTCTGTTCCGCGGGTCGTTTTTTTTCGCCGGCCTGCCTTCGCCTTCCTTACTGACTAACCAAAAGCTCGAAATAGATAGTCTAACCCCCTCAGTAACGAAGCGGAAGGCAGTCTCGGTTTCTCTTTGTTCCGCGGGTCGTTTTTTTTCGCCGGCCTGCCTTCGCCTTCCTTACTGACTAACCAAAAGCTCGAAATAGATAGTCCAACCCCCTCAGTAACGAAGCGGAAGGCAGTCTCGGTTTCTCTCTGTTCCGCGGGTCGTTTTTTTTCGCCGGCCTGCCTTCGCCTTCCTTACTGACTAACCAAAAGCTCGAAATAGATAGTCTAACCCCCTCAGTAACGAAGCGGAAGGCAGTCTCGGTTTCTCTTTGTTCCGCGGGTCGTTTTTTTTCGCCGGCCTGCCTTCGCCTTCCTTACTGACTAACCAAAAGCTCGAAATAGATAGTCCAACCCCCTCAGTAACGAAGCGGAAGGCAGTCTCGGTTTCTCTCTGTTCCGCGGGTCATTTTTTTTCGCCGGCCTGCCTTCGCCTTCCTTACTGACTAACCAAAAGCTCGAAATAGATAGTCCAACCTTCTCAGTAACGAAGCGGAAGGCAGTCTCGGTTTCTCTCTGTTCCGCGGTTCGTTTTTTTTCGCCGGCCTGCCTTCGCCTTCCTTATTGACTAACCAAAAGCTCGAAATAGATAGTCTAACCACCTCAGTAACGAAACGGAAGGCAGTCTCGGTTTCTCTCTGTTTCGCGGTTCGTTTTTTTTCGCCGGCCTGCCTTCGCCTTCCTTACTGACTAACCAAAAGCTCGAAATAGATAGTCTAACCACCTCAGTAACGAAGCGGAAGGCAGTCTCGGTTTCTCTCTGTTTCGCGGGTCGTTTTTTTTCGCCGGCCTGCCTTCGCCTTCCTTACTGACTAACCAAAAGCTCGAAATAGATAGTCCAACCCCCTCAGTAACGAAGCGGAAGGCAGTCTCGGTTTCTCTCGGTTCCGCGGGTCGTTTTTTTTCGCCGGCCTGCCTTCGCCTTCCTTACTGACTAACCAAAAGCTCGAAATAGATAGTCCAACCTCCTCAGTAACGAAGCGGAAGGCAGTCTCGGTTTCTCTCTGTTCCGCGGTTCGTTTTTTTTCGCCGGCCTGCCTTCGCCTTCCTTACTGACTAACCAAAAGCTCGAAATAGATAGTCTAACCACCTCAGTAACGAAGCGGAAGGCAGTCTCGGTTTCTCTCTGTTTCGCGGTTCGTTTTTTTTCGCCGGCCTGCCTTCGCCTTCCTTACTGACTAACCAAAAGCTCGAAATAGATAGTCTAACCACCTCAGTAACGAAGCGGAAGGCAGTCTCGGTTTCTCTCTGTTTCGCGGGTCGTTTTTTTTCGCCGGCCTGCCTTCGCCTTCCTTACTGACTAACCAAAAGCTCGAAATAGATAGTCCAACCCCCTCAGTAACGAAGCGGAAGGCAGTCTCGGTTTCTCTCTGTTTCGCGGGTCGTTTTTTTTCGCCGGCTACCTTCGCCTTCCTTACTGACTAACCAAAAGCTCGAAATAGATAGTCTAACCCCCTCAGTAACGAAGCGGAAGGCAGTCTCGGTTTCTCTCTGTTCCGCGGGTCGTTTTTTTTCGCCGGCCTGCCTTCGCCTTCCTTACTGACTAACCAAAAGCTCGAAATAGATAGTCTAACCACCTCAGTAACGAAGCGGAAGGCAGTCTCGGTTTCTCTCTTTTCCGCGGTACGTTTTTTTTCGCCGGCCTGCCTTCGTCTTCCTTACTGACTAACCAAAAGCTCGAAATAGATAGTCCAACCCCCTCAGTAACGCAGCGGTAGGTTGTCTCGGTTTCTCTCTGTTCCGCGGTACGTTTTTTTTCGCCGGCCTGCCTTCGCCTTCCTTACTGACTAACCAAAAGCTCGAAATAGATAGTCCAACCCCCTCAGTAACGAAGCGGAAGGCAGTCTCGGTTTCTCTCTGTTCCGCGGGTCGTTTTTTTTCTGCGGCCTGCCTTCGCCTTCCTTACTGACTAACCAAAAGCTCGAAATAGATAGTCCAACCCCCTCAGTAACGAAGCGGAAGGCAGTCTCGGTTTCTCTCTGTTCCGCGGTACGTTTTTTTTCGCCGGCCTGCCTTAGCCTTCCTTACTGACTAACCAAAAGCTCGAAATAGATAGTCCAACCCCCTCAGTAACGAAGCGGAAGGCAGTCTCGGTTTCTCTCCGTTCCGCGGTACGTTTTTTTTCGCCGGCCTGCCTTCGCCTTCCTTACTGACTAACCAAAAGCTCGAAATAGATAGTCCAACCCCCTCAGTAACGAAGCGGAAGGCAGTCTCGGTTTCTCTCTGTTCCGCGGGTCGTTTTTTTTCGCCGGCCTGCCTTCGCCTTCCTTACTGACTAACCAAAAGCTTGAAATAGATAGTCCATCCCCCTCAGTAACGAAGCGGAAGGCAGTCTCGGTTTCTCTCTGTTCCGCGGTACGTTTTTTTTCGCCGGCCTGCCTTCGCCTTCCTTACTGACTAACCAAAAGCTTTAAATAGATAGTCTAACCACCTCAGTAACGAAGCGGAAGGCAGTCTCGGTTTCTCTCTGTTTCGCGGTTCGTTTTTTTTCGCCGGCCTGCCTTCGCCTTCCTTACTGACTAACCAAAAGCTCGAAATAGATAGTCTAACCACCTCAGTAACGAAGCGGAAGGCAGTCTCGGTTTCTCTCTGTTTCGCGGGTCGTTTTTTTTCGCCGGCCTGCCTTCGCCTTCCTTACTGACTAACCAAAAGCTCGAAATAGATAGTCCAACCCCCTCAGTAACGAAGCGGAAGGCAGTCTCGGTTTCTCTCTGTTCCGCGGGTCGTTTTTTTTCGCCGGCCTGCCTTCGCCTTCCTTACTGACTAACCAAAAGCTCGAAATAGATAGTCTAACCCCCTCAGTAACGAAGCGGAAGGCAGTCTCGCTTTCTCTTTGTTCCGCGGGTCGTTTTTTTTCGCCGGCCTGCCTTCGCCTTCCTTACTGACTAACCAAAAGCTCGAAATAGATAGTCCAACCCCCTCAGTAACGAAGCGGAAGGCAGTCTCGGTTTCTCTCTGTTCCGCGGGTCGTTTTTTTTCGCCGGCCTGCCTTCGCCTTCCTTACTGACTAACCAAAAGCTCGAAATAGATAATCCAACCCCCTCAGTAACGAAGCGGAAGGCAGTCTCGGTTTCTCTCTGTTCCGCGGTTCGTTTTTTTTCGCCGGCCTGCCTTCGCCTTCCTTACTGACTAACCAAAAGCTCGAAATAGATAGTCTAACCACCTCAGTAACGAAGCGGAAGGCAGTCTCGGTTTCTCTCTGTTTCGCGGTTCGATTTTTTTCGCCGGCCTGCCTTCGCCTTCCTTACTGACTAACCAAAAGCTCGAAATAGATAGTCTAACCACCTCAGTAACGAAGCGGAAGGCAGTCTCGGTTTCTCTCTGTTTCGCGGGTCGTTTTTTTTCGCCGGCCTGCCTTCGCCTTCCTTACTGACTAACCAAAAGCTCGAAATAGATAGTCCAACCCCCTCAGTAAAGAAGCGGAAGGCAGTCTCGGTTTCTCTCTGTTCCGCGGGTCGTTTTTTTTCGCCGGCCTGCCTTCGCCTTCCTTACTGACTAACCAAAAGCTCGAAATAGATAGTCTAACCACCTCAGTAACGAAGCGGAAGGCAGTCTCGGTTTCTCTCTGTTTCGCGGGTCGTTTTTTTTCGCCGGCCTGCCTTCGCCTTCCTTACTGACTAACCAAAAGCTCGTAATAGATAGTCTAACCCCCTCAGTAACGAAGCGGAAGGCAGTCTCGGTTTCTCTCTGTTTCGCGGGTCGTTTTTTTTCGCCGGCCTGCCTTCGCCTTCCTTACTGACTAACCAAAAGCTCGAAATAGATAGTCTAACCCCCTCAGTAACGAAGCGGAAGGCAGTCTCGGTTTCTCTCTGTTCCGCGGGTCGTTTTTTTTCGCCGGCCTGCCTTCGCCTTCCTTACTGACTAACCAAAAGCTCGAAATAGATAGTCTAACCACCTCAGTAACGAAGCGGAAGGCAGTCTCGGTTTCTCTCTTTTCCGCGGTACGTTTTTTTCGCCGGCCTGCCTTCGCCTTCCTTACTGACTAACCAAAAGCTCGAAATAGATAGTCCAACCCCCTCAGTAACGCAGCGGTAGGCAGTCTCGGTTTCTCTCTGTTCCGCGGTACGTTTTTTTTCGCCGGCCTGCCTTCGCCTTCCTTACTGACTAACCAAAAGCTCGAAATAGATAGTCCAACCCCCTCAGTAACGAAGCGGAAGGCAGTCTCGGTTTCTCTCTGTTTCGCGGGTCGTTTTTTTTCGCCGGCCTGCCTTCGCCTTCCTTACTGACTAACCAAAAGCTCGAAATAGATAGTCCAACCCCCTCAGTAAAGAAGCGGAAGGCAGTCTCGGTTTCTCTCTGTTCCGCGGGTCGTTTTTTTTCGCCGGCCTGCCTTCGCCTTCCTTACTGACTAACCAAAAGCTCGAAATAGATAGTCTAACCACCTCAGTAACGAAGCGGAAGGCAGTCTCGGTTTCTCTCTGTTTCGCGGGTCGTTTTTTTTCGCCGGCCTGCCTTCGCCTTCCTTACTGACTAACCAAAAGCTCGTAATAGATAGTCTAACCCCCTCAGTAACGAAGCGGAAGGCAGTCTCGGTTTCTCTCTGTTTCGCGGGTCGTTTTTTTTCGCCGGCCTGCCTTCGCCTTCCTTACTGACTAACCAAAAGCTCGAAATAGATAGTCTAACCCCCTCAGTAACGAAGCGGAAGGCAGTCTCGGTTTCTCTCTGTTCCGCGGGTCGTTTTTTTTCGCCGGCCTGCCTTCGCCTTCCTTACTGACTAACCAAAAGCTCGAAATAGATAGTCTAACCACCTCAGTAACGAAGCGGAAGGCAGTCTCGGTTTCTCTCTTTTCCGCGGTACGTTTTTTTCGCCGGCCTGCCTTCGCCTTCCTTACTGACTAACCAAAAGCTCGAAATAGATAGTCCAACCCCCTCAGTAACGCAGCGGTAGGCAGTCTCGGTTTCTCTCTGTTCCGCGGTACGTTTTTTTTCGCCGGCCTGCCTTCGCCTTCCTTACTGACTAACCAAAAGCTCGAAATAGATAGTCCAACCCCCTCAGTAACGAAGCGGAAGGCAGTCTCGGTTTCTCTCTGTTCCGCGGGTCGTTTTTTTTCTGCGGCCTGCCTTCGCCTTCCTTACTGACTAACCAAAAGCTCGAAATAGATAGTCCAACCCCCTCAGTAACGAAGCGGAAGGCAGTCTCGGTTTCTCTCTGTTCCGCGGTACGTTTTTTTTCGCCGGCCTGCCTTCGCCTTCCTTACTGACTAACCAAAAGCTCGAAATAGATAGTCCAACCCCCTCAGTAACGAAGCGGAAGGCAATCTCGGTTTCTCTCTGTTCCGCGGTACGTTTTTTTTTCGCCGGCCTGCCTTCGCCTTCCTTACTGACTAACCAAAAGCTCGAAATAGATAGTCCAACCCCCTCAGTAACGAAGCGGAAGGCAGTCTCGGTTTCTCTCTGTTCCGCGGGTCGTTTTTTTTTCGCCGGCCTGCCTTCGCCTTCCTTACTGACTAACCAAAAGCTCGAAATAGATAGTCCAACCCCCTCAGTAACAAAGCGGAAGGCAGTCTCGGTTTCTCTCTGTTCCGCGGAACGTTTTTTTTCGCCGGCCTGCCTTCGCCTTCCTTACTGACTAACCAAAAGCTCGAAATAGATAGTCCAACCCCTCAGTAACGAAGCGGAAGGCAGTCTCGGTTTCTCTCTGTTCCGCGGGTCGTTTTTTTTCGCCGGCCTGCCTTCGCCTTCCTTACTGACTAACCAAAAGCTCGAAATAGATAGTCCAACCCCCTCAGTAACGAAGCGGAAGGCAGTCTCAGTTTCTCTCTGTTCCGTGTTTCGTTTTTTTTCGCCGGCCTGCCTTCGCCTTCCTTACTGACTAACCAAAAGCTCGAAATAGATAGTCTAACCCCATCAGTAACGAAGCGGAAGGCAGTCTCGGTTTCTCTCTGTTCCGCGGAACGTTTTTTTTCGCCGGCCTGCCTTCGCCTTCCTTACTGACTAACCAAAAGCTCGAAATAGATAGTCCAACCCCTCAGTAACGAAGCGGAAGGCAGTCTCGGTTTCTCTCTGTTCCGCGGTACGTTTTTTTTCGCCGGCCTGCCTTCGCCTTCCTTACTGACTAACCAAAAGCTCGAAATAGATAGTCTAACCCCCTCAGTAACGAAGCGGAAGGCAGTCTCGGTTTCTCTCTGTTCCGCGGAACGTTTTTTTTCGCCGGCCTGCCTTCGCCTTCCTTACTGACTAACCAAAAGCTCGAAATAGATAGTCCAACCCCTCAGTAACGAAGCGGAAGGCAGTCTCGGTTTCTCTCTGTTCCGCGGTACGTTTTTTTTCGCCGGCCTGCCTTCGCCTTCCTTACTGACTAACCAAAAGCTCGAAATAGATAGTCCAACCCCCTCAGTAACGAAGCGGAAGGCAGTCTCAGTTTCTCTCTGTTCCGTGGGTCGTTTTTTTTCGCCGGCCTGCCTTCGCCTTCCTTACTGACTAACCAAAAGCTCGAAATAGATAGTCTAACCCCATCAGTAACGAAGCGGAAGGCAGTCTCGGTTTCTCTCTGTTCCGCGGGTCGTTTTTTTTCGCCGGCCTGCCTTCGCCTTCCTTACTGACTAACCAAAAGCTCGAAATAGATATTCTAACCCCCTCAGTAACGAAGCGGAAGGCAGTCTCGGTTTCTCTCTGTTCCGCGGGTCGTTTTTTTTTTCGCCGGCCTGCCTTCGCCTTCCTTACTGACTAACCAAAAGCTCGAAATAGATAGTCCAACCCCCTCAGTAACGAAGCGGAAGGCAGTCTCGGTTTCTCTCTGTTCCGCGGTACGTTTTTTTTCGCCGGCCTGCCTTCGCCTTCCTTATTGACTAACCAAAAGCTCGAAATAGATAGTCCAACCCCCTCAGTAACGAAGCGGAAGGCAGTCTCGGTTTCTCTCTGTTCCGCGGGTCGTTTTTTTTCGCCGGCCTGCCTTCGCCTTCCTTACTGACTAACCAAAAGCTCGAAATAGATAGTCTAACCCCCTCAGTAACGAAGCGGAAGGCAGTCTCGGTTTCTCTCTGTTCCGCGGTACGTTTTTTTTCGCCGGCCTGCCTTCGCCTTCCTTACTGACTAACCAAAAGCTCGAAATAGATAGTCTAACCCCCTCAGTAACGAAGCGGAAGGCAGTCTCAGTTTCTCTCTGTTCCGTGGGTCGTTTTTTTTCGCCGGCCTGCCTTCGCCTTCCTTACTGACTAACCAAAAGCTCGAAATAGATAGTCCAACCCCCTCAGTAACGAAGCGGAAGGCAGTCTCGGTTTCTCTCTGTTCCGCGGGTCGTTTTTTTTTCGCCGGCCTGCCTTCGCCTTCCTTACTGACTAACCAAAAGCTCGAAATAGATAGTCCAACCCCCTCAGTAACGAAGCGGAAGGCAGTCTCAGTTTCTCTCTGTTCCGTGGGTCGTTTTTTTTCGCCGGCCTGCCTTCGCCTTCCTTACTGACTAACCAAAAGCTCGAAATAGATAGTCTAACCCCATCAGTAACGAAGCGGAAGGCAGTCTCGGTTTCTCTCTGTTCCGTGGGTCGTTTTTTTTCGCCGGCCTGCCTTCGCCTTCCTTACTGACTAACCAAAAGCTCGAAATAGATAGTCTAACCCCATCAGTAACGAAGCGGAAGGCAGTCTCGGTTTCTCTCTGTTCCGCGGGTCGTTTTTTTTCGCCGGCCTGCCTTCGCCTTCCTTACTGACTAACCAAAAGCTCGAAATAGATAGTCTAACCCCCTCAGTAACGAAGCGGAAGGCAGTCTCGGTTTCTCTCTGTTCCGCGGGTCGTTTTTTTTTTCGCCGGCCTGCCTTCGCCTTCCTTACTGACTAACCAAAAGCTCGAAATAGATAGTCCAACCCCCTCAGTAACGAAGCGGAAGGCAGTCTCGGTTTCTCTCTGTTCCGCGGTACGTTTTTTTTCGCCGGCCTGCCTTCGCCTTCCTTATTGACTAACCAAAAGCTCGAAATAGATAGTCCAACCCCCTCAGTAACGAAGCGGAAGGCAGTCTCGGTTTCTCTCTGTTCCGCGGGTCGTTTTTTTTCGCCGGCCTGCCTTCGCCTTCCTTACTGACTAACCAAAAGCTCGAAATAGATAGTCTAACCCCCTCAGTAACGAAGCGGAAGGCAGTCTCGGTTTCTCTCTGTTCCGCGGTACGTTTTTTTTCGCCGGCCTGCCTTCGCCTTCCTTACTGACTAACCAAAAGCTCGAAATAGATAGTCTAACCCCCTCAGTAACGAAGCGGAAGGCAGTCTCAGTTTCTCTCTGTTCCGTGGGTCGTTTTTTTTCGCCGGCCTGCCTTCGCCTTCCTTACTGACTAACCAAAAGCTCGAAATAGATAGTCTAACCCCCTCAGTAACGAAGCGGAAGGCAGTCTCGGTTTCTCTCTGTTCCGCGGGTCGTTTTTTTTTTCGCCGGCCTGCCTTCGCCTTCCTTACTGACTAACCAAAAGCTCGTAATAGATAGTCTAACCCCCTCAGTAACGAAGCGGAAGGCAGTCTCGGTTTCTCTCTGTTTCGCGGGTCGTTTTTTTTCGCCGGCCTGCCTTCGCCTTCCTTACTGACTAACCAAAAGCTCGAAATAGATAGTCTAACCCCCTCAGTAACGAAGCGGAAGGCAGTCTCGGTTTCTCTCTGTTCCGCGGGTCGTTTTTTTTCGCCGGCCTGCCTTCGCCTTCCTTACTGACTAACCAAAAGCTCGAAATAGATAGTCTAACCACCTCAGTAACGAAGCGGAAGGCAGTCTCGGTTTCTCTCTTTTCCGCGGTACGTTTTTTTCGCCGGCCTGCCTTCGCCTTCCTTACTGACTAACCAAAAGCTCGAAATAGATAGTCCAACCCCCTCAGTAACGCAGCGGTAGGCAGTCTCGGTTTCTCTCTGTTCCGCGGTACGTTTTTTTTCGCCGGCCTGCCTTCGCCTTCCTTACTGACTAACCAAAAGCTCGAAATAGATAGTCCAACCCCCTCAGTAACGAAGCGGAAGGCAGTCTCGGTTTCTCTCTGTTTCGCGGGTCGTTTTTTTTCGCCGGCCTGCCTTCGCCTTCCTTACTGACTAACCAAAAGCTCGAAATAGATAGTCCAACCCCCTCAGTAAAGAAGCGGAAGGCAGTCTCGGTTTCTCTCTGTTCCGCGGGTCGTTTTTTTTCGCCGGCCTGCCTTCGCCTTCCTTACTGACTAACCAAAAGCTCGAAATAGATAGTCTAACCACCTCAGTAACGAAGCGGAAGGCAGTCTCGGTTTCTCTCTGTTTCGCGGGTCGTTTTTTTTCGCCGGCCTGCCTTCGCCTTCCTTACTGACTAACCAAAAGCTCGTAATAGATAGTCTAACCCCCTCAGTAACGAAGCGGAAGGCAGTCTCGGTTTCTCTCTGTTCCGCGGAACGTTTTTTTTCGCCGGCCTGCCTTCGCCTTCCTTACTGACTAACCAAAAGCTCGAAATAGATAGTCCAACCCCTCAGTAACGAAGCGGAAGGCAGTCTCGGTTTCTCTCTGTTCCGCGGTACGTTTTTTTTCGCCGGCCTGCCTTCGCCTTCCTTACTGACTAACCAAAAGCTCGAAATAGATAGTCCAACCCCCTCAGTAACGAAGCGGAAGGCAGTCTCAGTTTCTCTCTGTTCCGTGGGTCGTTTTTTTTCGCCGGCCTGCCTTCGCCTTCCTTACTGACTAACCAAAAGCTCGAAATAGATAGTCTAACCCCATCAGTAACGAAGCGGAAGGCAGTCTCGGTTTCTCTCTGTTCCGCGGGTCGTTTTTTTTCGCCGGCCTGCCTTCGCCTTCCTTACTGACTAACCAAAAGCTCGAAATAGATAGTCTAACCCCCTCAGTAACGAAGCGGAAGGCAGTCTCGGTTTCTCTCTGTTCCGCGGGTCGTTTTTTTTTTCGCCGGCCTGCCTTCGCCTTCCTTACTGACTAACCAAAAGCTCGAAATAGATAGTCCAACCCCCTCAGTAACGAAGCGGAAGGCAGTCTCGGTTTCTCTCTGTTCCGCGGTACGTTTTTTTTCGCCGGCCTGCCTTCGCCTTCCTTATTGACTAACCAAAAGCTCGAAATAGATAGTCCAACCCCCTCAGTAACGAAGCGGAAGGCAGTCTCGGTTTCTCTCTGTTCCGCGGGTCGTTTTTTTTCGCCGGCCTGCCTTCGCCTTCCTTACTGACTAACCAAAAGCTCGAAATAGATAGTCTAACCCCCTCAGTAACGAAGCGGAAGGCAGTCTCGGTTTCTCTCTGTTCCGCGGTACGTTTTTTTTCGCCGGCCTGCCTTCGCCTTCCTTACTGACTAACCAAAAGCTCGAAATAGATAGTCTAACCCCCTCAGTAACGAAGCGGAAGGCAGTCTCAGTTTCTCTCTGTTCCGTGGGTCGTTTTTTTTCGCCGGCCTGCCTTCGCCTTCCTTACTGACTAACCAAAAGCTCGAAATAGATAGTCCAACCCCCTCAGTAACGAAGCGGAAGGCAGTCTCGGTTTCTCTCTGTTCCGCGGGTCGTTTTTTTTTCGCCGGCCTGCCTTCGCCTTCCTTACTGACTAACCAAAAGCTCGAAATAGATAGTCCAACCCCCTCAGTAACGAAGCGGAAGGCAGTCTCAGTTTCTCTCTGTTCCGTGGGTCGTTTTTTTTCGCCGGCCTGCCTTCGCCTTCCTTACTGACTAACCAAAAGCTCGAAATAGATAGTCTAACCCCATCAGTAACGAAGCGGAAGGCAGTCTCGGTTTCTCTCTGTTCCGTGGGTCGTTTTTTTTCGCCGGCCTGCCTTCGCCTTCCTTACTGACTAACCAAAAGCTCGAAATAGATAGTCTAACCCCATCAGTAACGAAGCGGAAGGCAGTCTCGGTTTCTCTCTGTTCCGCGGGTCGTTTTTTTTCGCCGGCCTGCCTTCGCCTTCCTTACTGACTAACCAAAAGCTCGAAATAGATAGTCTAACCCCCTCAGTAACGAAGCGGAAGGCAGTCTCGGTTTCTCTCTGTTCCGCGGGTCGTTTTTTTTTTCGCCGGCCTGCCTTCGCCTTCCTTACTGACTAACCAAAAACTCGAAATAGATAGTCCAACCCCCTCAGTAACGAAGCGGAAGGCAGTCTCGGTTTCTCTCTGTTCCGCGGTACGTTTTTTTTCGCCGGCCTGCCTTCGCCTTCCTTATTGACTAACCAAAAGCTCGAAATAGATAGTCCAACCCCCTCAGTAACGAAGCGGAAGGCAGTCTCGGTTTCTCTCTGTTCCGCGGGTCGTTTTTTTTCGCCGGCCTGCCTTCGCCTTCCTTACTGACTAACCAAAAGCTCGAAATAGATAGTCTAACCCCCTCAGTAACGAAGCGGAAGGCAGTCTCGGTTTCTCTCTGTTCCGCGGTACGTTTTTTTTCGCCGGCCTGCCTTCGCCTTCCTTACTGACTAACCAAAAGCTCGAAATAGATAGTCTAACCCCCTCAGTAACGAAGCGGAAGGCAGTCTCAGTTTCTCTCTGTTCCGTGGGTCGTTTTTTTTCGCCGGCCTGCCTTCGCCTTCCTTACTGACTAACCAAAAGCTCGAAATAGATAGTCCAACCCCCTCAGTAACGAAGCGGAAGGCAGTCTCGGTTTCTCTCTGTTCCGCGGGTCGTTTTTTTTTTCGCCGGCCTGCCTTCGCCTTCCTTACTGACTAACCAAAAGCTCGAAATAGATAGTCCAACCCCCTCAGTAACGAAGCGGAAGGCAGTCTCGGTTTCTCTCTGTTCCGCGGTACGTTTTTTTTCGCCGGCCTGCCTTCGCCTTCCTTATTGACTAACCAAAAGCTCGAAATAGATAGTCCAACCCCCTCAGTAACGAAGCGGAAGGCAGTCTCGGTTTCTCTCTGTTCCGCGGGTCGTTTTTTTTCGCCGGCCTGCCTTCGCCTTCCTTACTGACTAACCAAAAGCTCGAAATAGATAGTCTAACCACCTCAGTAACGAAGCGGAAGGCAGTCTCAGTTTCTCTCTGTTCCGTGGGTCGTTTTTTTTCGCCGGCCTGCCTTCGCCTTCCTTACTGACTAACCAAAAGCTCGAAATAGATAGTCCAACCCCCTCAGTAACGAAGCGGAAGGCAGTCTCGGTTTCTCTCTGTTCCGCGGGTCGTTTTTTTTTCGCCGGCCCGCCTTCGCCTTCCTTACTGACTAACCAAAAGTTCGAACGACGACGACGACGACGACGAAGTGGTTTTTATAATATAGAAGATTTTTCAACCCTTAATTTTGAGTAGTAAATTGATAAAATATTAAATTGAAAATAATTGCGTGTTAAGTAGAGGCATTGAATTTTTAGTGTCGCCTGTAATGTTTGTTGTAACTGAAAACTAAACCTATGCTATAAATACCTAGAAAAAACATTATACCCTTCAGTATTGATGTTTTCTAATCCACCATTTTGGTTAGCTTGGAAAATACATTAAGAAACACATGGTACACTAAATGCTTCCGAATTTCATTTTTACCTTTTGTAATACCAAGCTCCCAAAAGTATCAACACTTGCAGAAGATTCATTTTATATCATCTATAATGTGTGGTAGGTTCGATTTAATGTTCTTAGGGGGCCGCCTCGGCTGTGACCAGTTCATTTTTCACTGAATCTTAGGCGGAATTCACAATCTAAAGAAAAAATAATAATTTATATGTATAGTCAGGAGTTGTTCTTTGAAATATTTTCTATTATTAACCCTAAAACAATATTATTTTTAACTACGTATACAATCACAAAACTAAATATGTGTTAAAATAATACTCAACGGCTCATGTTTCTCACTTCGTAAAACTCACCTTTTTATATCTGCTTATGGAAGAGATGATTTTATATAATGATTTTTGAGGCACCAGTTTAAAATAATTAACAATAAGGTCAACGTTAAAATAATTAGTGACATTATTGGAATGACCCCATTGCAGCCTTCAAACTTGTCACTCCTGATATGATCAGACGCTCGTTTCAAAACATGGTTCATCGTGCCCAAACATGTATCATCTCACTTGTAAAATTCTTATGCTTATTCGAAAAAAATGTTCAATTAAATCTTTCAGACATTTCTTTCATTTACATAGAAAAATGCAAAGGCTATTGGCCCCTATGTACAGCTTGCTTATATCTTCGTGAAAAAAGTGTTTTTTTCCAATGAAAAAAATTTCCTTGAAAATTTTCGACAGCACTCTACAACTTTCTCATTGAAACGTTTTTTCTAACACGTATCGATGAAAAAATATTTTTTACAAAAACCTAAAATTATTTCCGATTTTTCTGAAATTTAGGATTTCAAGCGATTCCACACTAGAAATAATACCCTGAAAATTTCGCGACTCTATTTCTTGTAGTTTCTGAAAAAAAAATGCCCAGTCAGAGTAATTCAAAACACCCTGGGTAATGACTGCTTACGATTTCCAATAGTAATATGTATTTAACCACATCGCACTCTTGTTCGGTTGACTGTAAACTGAACTTCACCTGACCTAAAACCGAAAGGTCGGGTTAAGTTAGACCCGATCTGGTAGCAAACCTAATTGTTTCATAAGTCAAATTATTCAAAAGATTCTTTGGAATGCAAATTAGTGTACAAGTCAAAATGTCACAAAGGGAACGGCTGAGCCTTCTGAAATTTGGCTTTCTACGGTAAAAATAGCCTAAGTCAAATTAAAAAATCATTGCGTTGAAAGCATGGCTTAGTGTAGATTCAAATGGTTCTAGTCCATTGATTAATAAATAAATTTCTTTGTCGTGTTTGATCGTGAAGTTGGCAAAATTATTGATTAAAGCAATATAAATTCCAATTTCTAACTTCAAAATAGTTTTCGTTATTGTTTGAATAAATAATAGATATTATTAAAATGGTGTTTGGTTTATGTTTGGCTAGAAAACTACCTTTTGAATTATATTCAATTTTCTAGATAAAAGTTTTCACGTGTAAAATGCCTTTACCAGCAGGAAAATTCTCACGTTAAATATTAAGTATTTTCTTCCGGTAAAGATTAGTAATTCACTTTGCATTTCAAAATTTGGGCAATTAAATTTATCAAACTTCATTATGTATTCAGCGCGTGATCTCAGAGTAGTGCAGTGTTTTGAATAATTGTAGATTGTAAATTATTTATACATATTTCTTACAGTTTTATACACAGAAGTGTTACTATTTCATATAGCCATAACAGCGGTTACCTTCATAAACTAAACACATTGAAAGATACAACTATTCAAATATAAAACATATGGTAAAAGTTTTGAACAAGAATAATTTTAGTTTCAAAATGCTTTAACACTACAAGGTCTAATGGATATTTTTCGTTTATAATTCCTACAGGTAAATATAATAATTAGCATAGATTAGTACATTTTTTCATACAATTGAAAAAATGATTTAATGTACAGTATGAAATTAGTATATTATTATTAATAGATTACTTAAAAAGTAGTAAAATTCTAGGTACCAGTAATGTTTGCCACGGATTTCCATTTTATTGGAAAGGTGTGTCGACCACTTCAGTGCCTATTCGAAGCAAGAGCGCATAATGATAACTTAGCAATATAACTTAATTTACAACAAATACCCGCTTCATGTAAAAAAACACTATTGAAAAATAGTTATTTCCAGAATCAATGCCTTAGAGTAGCTTAAACTAAATCCCTGAATGACGTAATTTACTCCGCGCTATATTTCTTCCGAGAGGTCAAATGAGCGAAAGCCTACGAATGTGCATGTCCCAAGCAATAACAATAGTAGAAAAGGTAAATTAACTTTGGTCTTTAAGACCTTTTTAAATAATTGTTTTCTAGATAAATAATTGACAAATAAAATATCATGGTTAGCACTTTCACCTCGCAGCAATTGAAACCGTGTTTTATCCCAGCTTGTCGCACTGGCTGAAAATTGTAAGCTACTTAGATGCGTATTGTTTTAATTATCTCCCACTGATAAAATTGCTTCTTTGGTTTCCCCTTGCATACACGTTTGTTGAGGTTACTGATAATGTGTAGGGAGTGGTTTATTCCCATGGCATGAAGATCTTGCCACCAGCCCCCTACGCCGTATAACCTAGCCCCCGGAATTAATGGCATCAAAATTCGCTAAATAAGGTGGTGTCTTTTTGATAGTTATTAATATAAATCACGTGAGTCAGGTTATAGCGGAACATAAAGCGTTTCTAAACACGGTTTCAGCACATTACTTTTATTTGAGGGTTCGAACAATTTGAAACAAGAATTCTAACAAAGAGAGATTAGAGTTGAAATATATTATTGCATCGCTTCATCTAACGGACATTGTTAATTTTAAGTGGATAATCTCGATATGTAGCCTTCAACATGTCGGTTTCCGTGTGGTGGCTCCAAGAGATCCGCGGAATATCTTTGAATCAAATATAGCTTGCTGATAACCTCTTGAAAGCGTAATCTTAGTATTTAGTCTCTAATTTTATTCATGTAGTCTATTTTGACGAACCATTCAGCAATTTTACGCTCATGGTAAATTAGTCCAATTCTGCGGTACAAACAAGGTGGAAATAGTACACACAAATAATCGTATTTTGTGTAAACATGGAGTATTTAGGAGCTGCAAATGATGAGCGACGAACAGTTTTATTTGGTACCAAATTCCGTTAAAAATGTAAAAAAAAACGTAGTGAACTGTCATTCTGAGCGTGGTAATTTGATATTAAAGATACTCAAAGTTTTTTTTTATGATCTAGTATCGATTTTAAATATCTTGATTTGCACATATTAAATATGAATGAATACAACGATCCACCAGGCTTCAACTACACTACAACACTGCAGACAACGTTCTATAAATGGAGGTGAGTTATTTTATTTTGAACATGAAATAGACCTAAAAATGAGCGGCTCGCGGTTATCGTATGGCAATGACACCAAGTGTGGAAGACAATAAATAGCATTTGCAGCTATATTCTGATTTCCTGTTTTCCCTTTTTAAAGCTGTTGTTTGAAAGTTGGATTCTCGGTGCATGAATATTTGAATTTAAAGCTATTTGTCCGGGCTTATATAATTCATGTTTTCGTCGTACTTGGAAATAGGTACCATTAAATCTAAGAATGTATTTAAAATGTTTAAGGTTTCAAAATTTAAGAACCTTGTTTATTGGATACATTGAAGTAAGTAAATTTTTTGTAGTAATACAGAATTGTTCTATTAAAACTGAGCAGTTTTTTTCTACTGAGAACTGGCCACTTCATAAATAAACATAATTCTCAGCTAGCCTAATACCCAATGCCCCATCTTAGGCTTTTAATACATTTAAATCAGAACCAGCTTACAATGCGTAGGAGGTTGGTGGCCAGCCCTTCATGCAAGCGAGCCAACATCTCCTTACACTCACTAGTACCGTTAAACCCAACAAGATTTTATGGAAAGAGGAAATCGAAGAACTCTCTAGAAAAACCTTTTAACTATTATGGTCATAACTTGCGTAGTCAAATCAGATTGAGTTCAGAGTTATTACCACGTGTCACAAGCTGCAATCGAACTCGGCTGCGCTTGTGGCGAGGCGAAAGTGCTAACCAACCCACCTTTCCAAGTTGTCAAAGGTTTTCGTGTCTACCAAAACGAAACTTAAAACGATTTATATTTTATACCTAACAGCCCGGCCATAGTGTTTAACGATTACACGTTAAGGCAAAAATATTTTAAAGCAAATAATTTAGAATCAGATTATGAATTTCTCCTCAACTTTCATTAAATGAAATTTAACAAGTATATTCATTATCAAAAGCTTTGTTTAAATCGACGATTGTTTTTATTGTTTTATATTTCATTTCTACAATACTTGTAAGTATTTAAAATTTGTTCGGTTTCAAACTGGAATAAAGGTGTATTATTTGAAAGTTAGGTTTTTTGTTATGAACCTTGACGCTACTACCACTGCGAAAAGAAATTTCATTAGTCGTTGGCACACTAGTAGAAAAAAAATGAAAATTCTCCGCTTTAAACATTGACTTAAATGTAATTTTATTTGTTCAAAATACGTCACACTATACCTTAAAGGTTACCCACATCCATATCCAAAGGAATAACACTTTCTGTTTCACCATCCTAACCGTGGGATAGCCCTCGTCTTGAGAGATTTTGCAATTGGGCGTTGCTGCCCCATACGACGCCTATTGATATATGAACTTTGCAAGCTAGACTCACTAGAATAACGACATCTATAATACTACCAATTCACAATTAAATAACCGTAACTTTTATCAAGTTCCTAAAGTAGTAATTAAATATGATGCCTTATAAACTTGAATATTTAAAACACTCATCTACGTTCAATACATACGAAATTTATTGGTCACGAACAAATGTACTGAAAAGTTCTATGTTTTTTTTATGTCTGCTTCTAGCACATTTGTCTCTTAAGAAATAAATGAGGATAATAATTCTTATGATGAACCATTCTTTAAAATGTTATTATTATTAGTTCACTGAAATAACTCATCTTGCTAATGAACTAATTTTGCTAGATTTGTATGGTGTCTGAATAAAACTAGTTAATTGGTATAAGATTGAGATTATATAATTTTAAGAGCTCACAAAAATTAACAACATGGTAGTTTTATTACCTGTTATTCGATCTAAATCTTAAAATTGAAATTTTCAAGTTTCTTAAGTTCAATATTTCGTCATTAGTGTACATGAATCCAAATTTTCAGAACTTTTCTTTTCCAAAAAGCAATTTATTTATACCATAAGTGTATATTATTGTAACATAAGTGTGGCGCTTCCTATTCTTCACAAGACAGACTGCATTACGGGATTCGTTGCCGTTTTGCGACCGCTTGCTAACGCGTCACACGTAGCCTTTCACAGCGCCTCGTTAGGGGGAGATTTTATCCTTGTGATGTTGTCACTCCGTAACTATCTCTCAGTTAAATATTCCCCAAAGTGACAAATTAATTCTAACAGAGAATGACTTTCATGAGACGATCCCCAGTTTTTTCTCCGGGAACTAGAATGCCACAGCGATGTTCTTCAATGACGTTGGAAAATGGAACTTTTATGGAACCAATGAGCTATCAAGCTGATCAGTTTTTAAGGGAAACAAGCTTATTCTTTAAGGGGAGTTTTAAACAACGGGAAAAATTATCTGAACTATAGGATAAAATAAATAAAATTAGGAAAAACATAAGATTTTAACAAAGTCGAACAACACTTGGAGTGGTAATTTCAAGGTATATTTTTTCCTTTTTTAGGAGCAGGAAATGTTAGAATACGCGATGATTCAGCTTCGTTTGACGAATGAGTACTTGGCAAAGGCATTTAACACGACGTAAGTAAATCCTTATACTGCAATTAAGATTAAGTTGGCTACAATTAACTGCGTGTGTGTTCCAATTTAAGCGATGAACGTATTTTTTGGAGCTGACACGAACTATTAAGAAGCCTATTATAAAATTTAAAAAATCTATAAATTTGTCTTCTTTAACACAAAATAACATATTTCCCGTTATAGATGAAACATCAAAATTGCTTGCGTTAGTTGTTGCAACGCAGAAAAATAATTAGAATTTGTTAGTTTTTCCAAGAGACATAGAAGAAAAAGAGTCTGCCTCGAGAGCCTCCCCTAGCTTCTACAAACTTCTCCGACCTCCCTCTTACCCCCTATACTAGCGAGCCAAACATATTGTTCAAATTCAAATCGTGTTTTTTTAAAGTAGTACCCGCGACACTAGCGACCCTAGTAGGAATAACGGCGAATTCAGGAATAACGCATTTTTAACGTGCTACGCCCGTCAAATGTAATCAAGCGCAAGGGGGAAAGAACATGACAGATAAGTTGGAAATTTTCATGGCACACGAAGGCCGCGTCGAGGCAAACTCTTTTTCTTCTATGTCTATTGGTTTCGCCACTGTCTTTACTCGCTTAACCAATAATATTTATTTAAAGAAAATATACTACTATACATATTCCTATTTTGCAGTATCAAAGGAGTACCCATACCGTATGAGTTCATGAAAACTTTGAGGACCAATTCTAGCAACGAATATGTATGGAAATACCTTAATCGGTGGAAAATATTTAATGCTAAGTGTATAAAGATATCGTTAAGAAGTATACAGGGTGTTTGAATTTGTTGATCAGGCAATTTTTCTCAAAAACAATTTACTCCAGAAATTTAAAATTTTATATGTATATTTCTCACTAAAGATACTCTTATTTTAAATTAAAAAAAAGGAAAACAATTCATAGTTCAATAAAATATTTTTTTCTCAGGTTGGTAAAAACAAAAGGTTTCAAAAATAGAGTTGTCGAACATTCTCAAAACATTTAAATAAAATCCTTTTTTAAAGGCATATTTTTCATTGGGTTTTGAGGTCATGAAAACAAAAATAAGTAGAACCACAATTAAAAATTTATGGAGAGAGTATGTCTATTGTGTTGGGGTTTAACAAAACATTTATTTTATAAATTCGATGGTTTTTGGGATTATTTTGAAACACAAATTATAATATTAATATATGGTTCGTTTATCTGCTGCAATGCGGAAATAGTTCACAAACATTTTCCGGGCTAATAGACCTATGATAATAAAGAATAATTAAAACATATTGCTTGAGAATTAAAATTTAATTGTATTTTAGGGTGTCGATGCCTATTTGATGCCTCTTGACTTGTCGAGTTTTAAGGACGTCAAGAGATACTGGCCAACGAATGTTTTCGGAGAAAGCGACACCTATTTCTTTTCACCGACACCAATTAAAACGACCAAGACCACAACGGACGTAATTGCTATGGAGCCTGCAGTATGAACTTAACTAACACAAACCTAAATTGCAATCTGAGGCATATACTCCAAAATCGAATACAACTTCAAAATTGAAATAAATAAACTTTTTTAAAATTAATCGAATACAACTTTCAAATTAAGAAAAATACACTTTTATAAAATTAATCGAATACACTTTTATAAAATTAATCGAATACAACTTCCAAATTAAGAAAAATAAACTAGTATAAAATTGATACAGTTTCATTTTGCATACTATACAATATTTTTATGTTACTATTGTAGGTCTTGTCACTGCTGGTAGTTTCGACAACCGCAGTTTGCCTATTGTGGACATATTCGGCAGACTTAAGAGGAAAATATATTTTATCCCTCAGACTGGCTCGGAAAATTTTCGTACGATTTGTTGGCAACGCGTGGAAATTTTTAGCCTACGCTTTCGCAGAATGTATGAAAAAACAAACTACACCTCTAAAATTCTTTACAATACATGGAGATTGTTCCCAAAACTGTGCAAAGATTTGTTGAATTGACCATTTTTATCGTATCATTTTACTAATTAATGTTAAGGAACGTATTATTATACTTAATTCTGACAATATTTAATAGACAGCTTTTCACAAGATTTGTTGAATAAATCACGAAACGTTAGTTTTCCACATAACGGAGCATTTTAAATGTTAGGTTTTTCGGAAATAATTTTAAAGGGGATTTGTCAACAAAACCAAAATTTACAAGGTTTGTTAACAGAATGATGGAAAATATATTAATGATTAGGTCCCTGAAATTTTATAGTTATTGGGAAAGTATTTAAAAAGTGACGCTACTTTTCCCGCAACCTACATCAAACGGCTCCAAAAATTTCAGAAATCGCGGTTGAACCTACGTGCAGCGCCAACAGAATGAAGCGGCAAAAATTTGAGAAAGGGCGGTGTGTAAGGCATTTTAAAAACACGATAAACTACAATCTATGAATATAATTCGGTTGAAAAGCCAAGGAGAATGTCGTAGCAGGCGAGAGTTCCGACCGAAAAACGATAAAACCGGGGGAAATAATATTTCGTCCGCGAGATGGCGCTGCAAGTGGTTCTGAGATTCTCGAGTCGGGGGGGGGGGGGATAAAATACAAAATTTGGTTGCTAATAATAAATCAAATACTGGCAATATTAACATGAAATTTTTTGTATAACCATTTTCGGACTTCCTCTATCCATTTAAATGGTTTTCAACCAATTTTAGGGTGGTGACAATTCCCCTTTAAGTGAAATTTCTGTTATATATATTTGATATACTTTTACCGACATTGGTCGAATATTTCATCGACATTTATCAAAAACTGCCCAATATGTTAAACTAGAAACATAATAAATACATTTTGGAATAATTTATTTGAATTTTCATAGATAAGTATTTCCGGAAACTGTACACAGCTAGTTTAAACAATTTATTTCCAATATACCATGAATATTTTTAATCAATATACCATGAATATTTTTAATCAATATTACAAAAAAATTATAATATATATTTATTTATATATACAGGGTGTTTCGGTTAAGTATGTCATACATTTCCGGGCGTGTTTTTTGGCTCCTAATGAGTCAAAAATGTCGATGAAATTGGGTTTTTAATACGGTTTGCTTCATTGTTTTAGGCCTCCAAATAGCCAGTAATGTGAATTTCGGTATCTGCCTTGATCCAAATTTATTATTTATTTGTCTTTGAACATAATAAAAATGCCAGAAGTGCATTAATGAACCACCAGAAGTGTGCTTAACCCTGGAATGATTTTATTAATGCTAAATTCATTATTTCAAAGAATCGAGTTTAATCGACGAAGTTTAACATTTAGAAGTTTTATTTCAACCAAGGAATGCCTCTGCGTATTGTTCCATACCAGAGTGACTGAGAAAAATCATATCACCTCGGGCAGGAATCGAACCTACGACCTTTTGGTTACCCAGTTTAACATGGTCAGAAATTTTGAAAATAAGCAAATTAACTAATTAATATTAACTATTCACGGATTGGTACTGAAACAGTTTGATTTGCGTAAAATCTGACCATTTAGCTTAGGCGTAAGAAATAACTACTCTAACAATACCACACCGAACGTGTTTGCCTAAGCTGTAGGCATAATCGAACTTGGTCTCCTCTGAACTCATTAGGTCAGGAGAAAATTTTCAATTTTGTTAATTGAGTTTTTGGAAATTCAGAGAGGCACTTATATCTATTAAACTTTTAAAGGAACCAAATAAAGCGCTGTTTCGACAATTCATCACTTGGTATCCAAATTTAAAGTATGGCGCCTTTTTAGTTTCCCATCGAATATTCGAAGTGACACTATTGCTATGGACGGAATGTCGTTAAGTGTTGTTTGTTTGTTTCTTTGGCGTCGGCGTCGGCGTGGAAAGCGACTACACGGTAGATGGAGCTGCGAAAATTAATTTTCATAGTTTACATTTTTTTGCGACATCAGGATTCAAACCCAGATTTCTGGTCGTGTAATCTCCAAAACCGACGCCTCTACCGCCCCCTCCCGCCAACCCCCTTATCGGGAGAATGACAAAAAAAAACAAGTTCGTCTCATTCGTTAGAACTCTTTGACGCGCACGCAGAGCCGTTAATTTTCACCCACTCCGAACAACCCCTTAAAGGGAGAGTGAACGAAAAAAAACAATTTGGTCTCATTCGATAGAACTCTTTGACGCGCACGCAGTGCCGTTAATTTCCGCAACCTCCGACCAACCCCCTTAAATGCAGAGTGACCGAAAAAAAAGTTGGTCTCATTCGATAGAACAATAAAAGTAAAAGATTGGAATCGTCAACGCTCGCGTCAAGGTGAAAGAGTGAGAACAAAAAATCCAAAGCGGTCAAACTTAGGGCCTGTTGCAAAAGTCTGTGAAATTCAATGGGCGAGAACTTTGGCTAGGGCTTTTTCAACAGGCCTTTAAGCTGTAAAGTATGCGACCATGGGGACAGAAATCTCCGTCTGGCCATATTATTAGTACATAAATACATTCTTGCAATAATATGATTTATGCAGTGTTAAATAATCCATATTAAATATCTGCTCTCAGAAAATACCAATTTAATCACCGAGATAATATAAACCGGGGAGTCTGGGCAAGGGCGTATCCAGGATTTTATTTCAGGGGGGTTTTGAAGGAAAATTTCAAGGGAGGGTGCTGACGGAAGTTTCACTGATTTTTAGTAGACACCCCCCCCGGTCATCAGCATTTCGGGGGGGGGGGTTGAACCCCCAAAACCCCCCTTAAATACGCCCTTGAGTCTGGGTCCGGCTCTTGTAACCCATAAGGGCGGTGGCGCACTGGGAGATGTAAGCTCTGATCAAATGGTCCTATCTCCAACTTCGACTTCGGTCAGATTGGGCTGGATACTGAGTTTCGGCTCAGGCTAACGGAGAGGGTCCGTGCATACTGGCTGCCTCGGCGGATTGGGTAGATTGCTGTGGGGCAGCGGGCCTCCGTATGAGCGCATGGCGGTCCTGTTTCCCGGCCTTTTGGAGTCACACTGGGATCTCCGGTGCCAGCTGTGCCGGGTTACTTGCTGTGTGCTCGTCGTTCCCCTTTAGGAGCTCTCTCCAAAGCGTTTGACTCTTTACCTCCGTAGGTAAGGTTTCGACTGGAGTTGCTGCATTATCCACTCTTACTCGCACTGCTGTGTGCGAAGTGGGAATTGGTCCACCCGTTGCTGCTCCTTCTGCTGGGTTGAGTGGCTTGCATCAAAGGTGCGACCATCAGTAGTAGGGTACTGATACCCATGCTGGATTTGTCACCTGTCCGGGCTATTACGGCCTGGGCCGACTTGTTCTTATTCCGAGTACGCGGATATGCACCTAGTGTTCGGGCGGGCTCAGGGAAATAGTGTTGTAGCCAAAGGATTGTACCGAGTAAAGTTCCCTCAACGACCTTTATATAAATAAATATGAAGTTTATTCCAAATTCTTATCCTACACAGAAGTGTATAAAACAATCGTTCATTAAAGTCATCAGAATATTATACGAAAAAATAACACAATTAAAAATTTAGAAATATTTTTTAATATGTTTCACTTTATTTTAATGTTGTTATAGCTTTGTTTGCGGCCCCTAAGAAAACACACCTGAACATTTTATTGACAACATGGACTTGGTTCATATTTTTGTTTTTGAATTTCTTATCTTCTTCGATGAAATCTGAATTCACGATATTTGAGTTTGACAAAATAGAAACTCTTGACGAATTAGTAAAGAGGAAAGATATGCACGCTATTCTAGTAGACAACTCGCAGGAAATGCGTTACATCAAATTAATAGTACGTCTTCATTTTTGTCTAAGTCCAAAAATATTTATTTTTTTGCGAGGTCCCAGGGGTGAATTAATTTTCCAAAAAAGATTTTGATACATAATATTGTCAATAAACTCCTTTTCCCGTTTTGTTATTTTGTTTAGTACATGTCGTAGGAACCAAATTGGTTACGTAATTCTGCCTTGTCAAACAGTTTTATTAGTATAAATAATCTAGATATAGGAGCAATAAATGTTTTACCGTTTATAAATATATTTAACCCACGCTTCGTAAATATCAACTTATATTTTAGGGCAATAATGATACCGGAATAGAAGATTTGTTTGCAAGAACCATGGCCAACGACGCGTACATCGAAGCGTATGATTTTCTGTCACCTGACCTATACACTGACCGAATTCAAGGGAAAAAGGGAGTTCTGATCACAATTTTCAAACTGATAATGCTGTCATTGGGAAACACCATTAAGACACGTATGAATGAAGGATTGGAGAATGGTGTTATTTACCAAAGCGAAAAGACCCTAAAGTCGAACGCATTCGTACTTTGTTTCACGCCTCCGTTCTCCCAAGATCTCAAGCTGAGGGAGACCTTCAATAAAATGTATATATCCATAATTGTAATAATTATTGAAAGGAAGTACGCGAGTTTTGGTTCAGGTTAAAACTTTTAGATTTAACTCTGCCGTGAAATATCGTTAACACTTGAGGCGGCACAGAAATAAATGCTTTTAGCTAAACCAAAATTTCCACGTGTATTTTCTTTCAATTAATATAACAATTAATAAAAAAGGTGATTGAACATATTTTAACAACTTTAACGTCCATATGTATTTATAATTAACATTTTTCACCATCGCAGAAGTTATCGCTTTTAATTTATGTCACCAAACTGGATATCTTGTGAAAAGGAATATTTGAAACTTAACTACGTTTTTATTAACAATTAAATCGTTCTTGGTTGAACATGCAATTTAAAGAAAACGGTAAAGGACGGTTCTAGTAATAATTGCAAAAATAGAATTCGCTTCAAACATTACAGTTAAAAATCCAACTACTGATTATTTTTTTAAGGAAAATAATTTTAAGAGATAAAAAATAAATGCAATGCTTTTATTAATAAACTCGGAGCAAAACAATTCACTACAATTACTTTTGACATCTTCATAACCAATGTTTAAATTGATAATAATATACTGAGCTCTGTAAGTGACCTCAGTCAAATTGGAGTTCAATGCAGTAACAAAGGCGCGTTGAATTAATATAATTTTGGTGTGGAAAACATTTTTTTCAAATAATCTTTTAAAAAACTAGGAAACTTTTCATTTGGAACTCAAAGTGCCAATGTTTTTAATCTCAATAATTCCTTTTTAAATTGAATATTTATTTTTTAGAATGACACACGACTTAGAAACGAGAGTTTTGCATTTTATGGATTACGAGTTTTTGTTTCACTTGAGAGATTTTTTCTGGCAAGTTCCCGTTGAAGAAGTGAAAGCGATCAGCCTGGTTGACTTGGACGCCATCTTTTGGTTTCTGCTTTACGGAAACTCAATTGGCCTCGCCGTTCTGTTTGTAGAGACATTTTTGTCTTTCATTTAATGTAATCTTACGAATTTAAAAACAGATATTTTGGATCAATTTACTAATAAATAATTATTGCACTCTTCCGCTTTAAGATGTTTTTTTAATTGAATCTTTAAAATAATCATCGTTTGAATTTCCATTTTGGAAATGCTGATCCTGGAATACGTTATCAAGTAACGGGACGGGCATGATTCTAGAGGAATGTTTTCCATAGTGTTGTAAAAGGACTTTATAAGGTGGGATGGTAGAGGGGTTAGCACTTTCGTCTAGCAGAATGAGTACTCGGGTTCCATCCCCGCACGTGTTGCTGGCTGAAATCTACTTAATGAAGTTGATGGTCACCTATGGTCGAGACCCTTATTGCAACCTACAAAACAATATGACAAACATATTTAATTAAGGATATATGTCTAGTGAAATGGGTATATGGCGAAGGATCTCTAAATTATGGTAAACAAATCATTGGTTTATTAACACAATAATGAAAATTACAAAACGCAACATTAAAGTAATACTATTGCGATGGTAAAGGGAATATAACCTCAAGTATTTGGTGTGGTACACGAACGTTTGCAGCTCTGGCCGCTCTTGCCTTTGCCCTTAAAAACATTTTGTGCCACTGTACAGGGAAATTGGAAATTTGTAGGGGTCTTCCATAAAGATTGCTTTCCGGGTTATATTACCTTTAATCCTGGTACTAGATTAATTGTTACAAATGATTCAGCACACTGCTATATATATATAAATAATATTTAATTTAGGGAAATTAGAAAATGAACATAAAATGAAATATAACATAAATCAAAAACAAACTTATTAACTATAGGATAGTAGTGCAATACTTCGGCCTAGGATTTTTCATAGCGTTCTAATTGAGTTCGACAGTACCTTAGTAACGACTTAACAATATCACGAAGATATTGCGCAACCTAAAGGGGAATAACCGTTATTCGTTTGTAGTGAGAAATGTTATTTAACTTTAAGTTCCATTTACGAAGTTTGTTAAAAACCGGCATCACAAACTTGATGACTGATTGTAACTAATGAACTATCGGGACCCTATTATGGTGGTCGTTAAATGGACGCTTCAGAATCCGGGGACAAACTGATTTCTTCTCACTCTTTTGCTGCTGTCTGTTTCTTCTAAAAAATAAATTGGTAAAAACCATTTAAAGTTTACATTAACATCGTAAAAGAACCACTTGTACATTCATACAAAAGATACACCACGAATGTAGGCCTAATAAATACGTTTAATATAAAGGTTGGTATTTCTCGAAAAGTTAATTTTATTTAAAACTTATATCGCAGGAATATGGAAATTTTTATAATTCGTTATTTTCACCGGAGGACACGAATTTCTGAAAACTAATCAATTTTTGAAATAATTTATACAATTTACAATATCTCATTTTTCCTTAACTCTAGGTGCTAGATCAAATTTGCCTATGAGAAAATACTAAAGCGTCATCGAAAACGTACGCATATCGTTAGTTCGATGAAAAAACAGACGCATTTTTCATTGATGTTATGACTTGAAAAATTGACAAGTTAAGCAAGCCAAAATACACTTTCAATTCCTTTCGACTAAATACTTTCACTAACAAGGAGACGACCCGAGGTGTTACACACCGATTTTGTTCAAACTCGGGGGATTGGTAGACCTTCATGTACCTTGAAAAATCCTAAAGGGATTTTATTCAATGGGCAACGGTTTTGCCATGGCAACGAAAAATGTTTTTGACAACATGAAATGGAAATTTTCCCCTTGAAAATAACATCGGATTTTTACCGATTCCTAGGGTCCCCCCTGTGAAAAATTTAAAAAATTTAAAAAAAAATAAAATACCAAAATTATAAAAAAATTAAAAATTGGCGAAAAAATCAAAATTGAACACATTTTGATCAATTTGAACCAAATGGGTGAAAATGAACCGATATGGCTAAAGTTGGGAAAACATGTGAGAAAAAATAAATAAAATAGAAACATTGAAAAAAATATTTCCAAATTAATTAAAATAATTATTTTTCAAAATTGAAAAAAATATATAAAATTGAAAAAATATTGATCAAAAACAGTAGTTTCGATCAAAATTCATAGGAATTGACGGAAATTTTTAAGTTGTGTAAAATTGGATTAATGTAAAGATAAATTGCGATTTTTTGAAAAACCAAGTATTTATTTTGGTCAATTTGATCAAACTTGACCAAAATTGGAAAATTATAGATCTAAATTAGCCCAATTTTAAAGTTTTGTAAAAATTATATAAAAATAAACTAAATTCGACCAACTATCTCAAAATTGTTTGAAATATTTTTTTCCAAAATTGAAAAATGTTAATAACACTGAAAAGAATTATCAAAATCAATAGTTTCGATCCAAAACGATCAAAATTGATAGGAATTGATGGAAATTTATTTATATAGATACATTTTTTTTTAATTATTTTCCAAATTTGGAAAATAATAGATCAAAATTAGCAATATTTTTAAATTTTGTAAAAAAAGTATAAAAAATTTAAAAAAATCAGTAGTTTTGATCAAAAACCGCATTAATTTCCGATCTATATCCGTAGTTGTTTTGATTCTAAAAGTTCTAAAATATTATTTACTTTATAAATAATAAATGAAAAAATAAATGAAATTCATTAAACATTATTTATATCAAATAAAATTGGGTAAAAACCTTTTTAAAATTAAATATTTGGATGCGCCTTATTTAAGACAGAGTAAAGTCTTAAAGTAAAATTTCAACTCTAAGTTTTGATAATATTTGAATATAACATAAATTAGGTGTATGTAAGTCTTAACCAAGTCATATTTTAAACGACCAGCTTCAACACTCAAAGAAGACTTAATTAACTTTTAAATACGACTGTTGTTTTCAGCTTAAATTTCGATTATATCAAGTGTAAAAGAAGACATGTAAAAGACTATAAAATGAGTATTTTAGAAGAACATAAATCATAAAAGTTAAGATCAAAATGATTCTTGAATTTGGTTTAAAAATAAATCATTAGTAACCTAGATGAAATAAAAAATATGCAGAGTAAAATATCCATATTTTTAACTTAAAGTAGTGTCAAAATAAGATTGGCATATTAGCGTTTTTATATATTAATTTTACAATTAATGGAAAAGTTTGGTTCCAAGTTTTCTAGCGCTAAAACTATAATTTACAATCTTAAGAAGAAAATAATAATTAGTTATAAATTAAATTAAATTCATAAACGCTGAAATTTTGGTGCCGCTATTACCGATTTCAAAAAAATTATCGATCAGTCCCCGAAGACACCACGCACGAAACTATAGAGCGTCTGAGAGATAAAAGCAGGCTTACCGTTGTCCATGCTGGATTTTCAACGTGATTCTCTCTTTGTGGTTACATGACTCACAGACTCCTCAATCATTGGCGGGAGTTTGTTTTAGACTGGCGAATACAAATACTAGATTATAAATCGTCTGCTGTCTTTCTTAAGCCTAGGTCTAACAGTCTCTCTAATTTTTTGCAATTATATTTCATAAATCTTAATTCCTTCGTGTAAATCCCTATGAAGTGGAACCGGAATATACAGAGGAAGAACTCAGGGAAATAGAAAATCAACGAAGAAATGAGATAGTTGGTAATGCCCAAACTCAAATCCTGGAGTGGAAATAGAGAGATTTGGGGCTATTTAATAAGTTTTATACGCTACCAATATTTTTATGATATTATGATGATGATTTATAAGATATTCTGATTCTGAATATCTATTAAATCACTAATATTTAGTGATAGAAATGTTGTGATAGTAGCGAGTTATTGGGTTATTTACTATCACAACATTATTATCACAAACTATTAGTGATTTAATAGATATTCGGAATCAGAATATCATAAAAATATTGGTAGCGTATAACATTTATTAAATAGCCCTAAATCTCTCTATTTCCACTCCAGTTTCGTAGCTTGTATTTTTCATTTACATCATCTTCAGGAAAGTTTTTTCGTATGTCAAGAATTGTGCAAAGTGGGACAGCCTTGCGAATACCACTCTCCAGCTTCTGAAAAATGAGATGCGTATACGTTTAATAAGCTGTATAACGATATGTTCTAAAATATAAAATATAATTAGTTAAAGTTACATGTAAATTTGAATATAAAATGACCTACCTGTTTGTAAAATTTTCCGGTAATTGTCTTTGACGAGCGTGCAAATAGCTCCTATAAGTGGCGCCCATAGCACGCATGTCATTAGTTACACACTGAGCTGGTTCAGCTCCATCAGATTCATTTTAGTACTCAATAACCTTCCCAATTTGTTTGCAACAGATGAACCCTCTCCTTACATCCTTCCAACTGAAATATCTCTTAGGCCAACCCATTCAGGGACACATTTCCCACAAGTGCAGTTTTTTGATTTCCTCTAAATTGATTTGAATTTGGGCATTACCAACTATCTCATTTCTTCGTTGATTTTCTATTTCCCTGAGTTCTTCTTCTGTATATTCCGGTTCCACTTCATAAGGATTTACACGAAGCATTTAAGATTTATGAAATATAATTGCAAAAAATTAGAGAGACTGTTAGACCTAGGCTTAAGAAACACAGCAGACGATTTATAATCTAGTATTTTTATTGGCCAGTCTAAAACAAACTCCCGCCAACGATTGAGGAGTCTGTGAGTCATGTGTCCACGAAGAGAGAATCACGTTGAAAATACAGCATGTACACTCTGTTTGAAAAGTCTTCGACAGCTGAAATTTTGCCCTCTTTTTAATTCTGCTAGAAAACTATAATAGATAGTTCGATGAAACCAATTGCAACTCTTATTTATTTTCCAATATCTTTCGTTATTTATCGGTTTCGTCCGCCAAAAATTAATAGTTTGGCGGGAACCGTCAAAACTCATTTTTGACAACTGTTTAAATATTGGTTCTACGGCACTGACTCGCGCGTTTTTGAATTCACAATGGTCGATTCATATTTAGAAAGTGGAAAAATTATCCCTCTACAACCAACGGTTGAGAAGTTATAGCGTTTCCAAACTTTCCTCGAAACTAGGAAACACCTAAAATGCATCAAGCGATTATAAATAACGCAACTTCGACGACAATTTGGAAACGCGATAGCTTCTCAACCGTTGGTTGTAGAGAGATAATTTTTCCACTTTCTAAATATGAATCGACCATTGTGAATTCAAAAACGCGCGAGTCAGTGCCGTAGAACCAATATTTAAACAGTTGTCAAAAATGAGTTTTGACGGTTCCCGCCAAACTATTAATTTTTGGCGGACGAAACCGATAAATAACGAAAGTTGCAATTGGTTTCATCGAACTATCTATTATAGTTTTCTAGCAGAATTAAAAAGAGGGCAAAAATTTCAGCTGTCGAAGACTTTTCAAACAGAGTGTACAACGTTAAGCTGCTTTTATCTCTATTCGGATTGTGCAAGAGAGAGTAGGCTCTATAGTTTCGTGCGTGGTGTTTTAGGGGACTGATCGATAATTTTTTTTGGAATCGGTAATGGCGGCACCCAAATTTCAGCGTTAATGAATTTAATTTAATTTATAACTAATTATAATGTTCGTTAAAAAATTTTCTTCACTTGTATTTGTTAGAGACTAAAAGACGCGCGCTTTTTTAAATGTATATGTATGCCGGAATCGTGACATAGATACCGCCACGGTCTCGGTCAAAGGAACCTCTATGTTTATATAGATAGGCGGGGCTCGATGAGTCAAAACTGAAAGTAAAACTTTGTCTCTCCTCTCTGTTAGAAAGTGTATCTCGTTTCAGTCTTTGTTGTAAATAAAAGCATTCTGTTAAATCGTAACTCGCTCTTTCAAACTTTTATTTAACTCATGTAGTTTTCTAACAGTATTTTCTTCCTAAAGCCCCATTTTCATGCTCGCTGGTAGCGGGTAAAAATCGACAAAATCCGCTTCTGCTACAGACTTTTTCACTTTCCGCGTCGATCTGTTTCAAACAGATATTTTAGATTTATTTTCACGCTTGCGAGTGGCGGATGCGAATTTTGACGATTTTTATCCGCTACCAGCGAGCATGAAAATGGGCCTTAAGAGTGTAAATTATAGTTTTAGCGCTAGAAAACTTGGAACCAAACTTTTCCTTTAATAAGGCTAAAATAGCTCTTAACAACGACTGTTTTTTACAGCTACATTCCCGGTTAGATCAAGTATATAATAAGACTTGTATACAGTGGCGTAACTATACCATCTGAGGCCCGTGGCAAATTCTTTGGATGGGGCCCTCCTAGTAAAAATCGTCACGGGTACAATATTTTGTTAAAAAAGTCAGGCTATTTTTGAACTCGCGGCCGCTTGGGCCGGGGCCCTCTCGGGTCAGGGGCACGTGGCATTTTGCCAGCCCTGCCGCCCTATAGTTACGCCACTGCTTGTATATGACTCTCAAATAAGTATTTTCGGAGAACATGAATCTCAAAAATGAAGATCAAAATGATAATGAAATTCAGTTTATAAATACAGCCTTAGTTATGTATTTTTCAGCTACATACCCGTTAAGATAAAGTGTTGAATAAACTGAAACTTTAAATTTTTTATTTTAGGTTAACATTAATCGTAAAAGTTAAGATCTAAAAGAGTCTTGAATTAGGTTTTAAAATACGGTCTCAATAACACAAATTATATGAAGAAAAAACGGTAAAATACCCTTATTTAAACCTTAAAATATATTTTAAATAAGATTGGAGGTATAGTGTTTATAAGAAAAATTATGACGCTGAATTAATGAATTTAACTATTTAAAATGATTCTCTGAGCATTTTGAGCTAAATTTCTGGGTTACACAACTGATCTTCATTTTGTGCCTTTAGATTTCCGTTTGCTCCAGTCACGTAGACAAGGAGGGATGTCAACTTTTACATAGTGCAATACCCCCTGGATGGCTGTCATATAATAATAATAATAATACGTAAGTAAACCGTTGTGTGGGTAAAATCAAACTATTTATGATTTATAACGCAAAAAATTGTAAACCTGAAACGGTTTTCTAATAACCTATAATAGGTTTTATAATGAACTTAGCAATTTCTAATAGACTTTATTTAATCCGTTTCATTTAAATTGTGTAATTATTTTTGACGTTATTTTTGATCACACCACGATAAAACTTATCAAATTAAAGATGTTTTAGTGGCCAAGTAGGTTCTAAATCGTGTAACTTACTTTCTTCTTAGAAATCCAATTAATTTCAAAAACATATTTTGTTTATTCATAAAAACGGCACCCCATACACAATTTGGTATAAAATCCAATTCTATTTTTATTTTATACTTAGGAATTAGAAAACTCCAAAATAGAATTGTTTCATTTAGTTTTCTCGGCAAATAAGAAGAACAACGGCTGGATGAATGTCATTTTGTTTGCACTCAGTCCATTCTAATATTTATTCAAAAAGAGTGCTACATTTCAAAGAGAGGATAGTGTTTTCGGCTGTCAGCACACACATTTATAGTTATAAAACTACAATCTAAAAAAAGATTTAAATTAAATGCAAGTTCAAATTTAACCCAGAATTGCTTTTAATTTTGGAGTTTAAATTGAGACTAAAATGTTCACTATTTTTTGCATTTTAAATTGCGACTAAAATTATTATTGCAGCAAATAACTTGTGAAGAAAAACCCTAGCAGTAAACGCTTAAATTTAATCTTAAACAAGGCTAAATTTAGACGAGGAATATCAGACTTAAATTAACATTTATAAGTAGTCTTAAATAAGACTTTCGCAGATCTTAAATAAATCTAAAATAAGGATGTATTTTTGACTATGGCAGTTTCAAAAAAGTCTAAGATAAGTTTTATTTTGTCGAACTTATTTGAAACTTAAACCAAAATTTAGCAACTTTAAATGAGTCTCAAGGATGAATTTGGGACTGCGGCAGCTTAGAAGGGGTCTGTTTTTATATTAATAAATACAGCTTCGATTTTGGTAGGGAACGCTAATAAAAAAAAAGGTGTTCAAAAGTTAGATCATTAAAAAATAATTAAATGGCCATGATGATTAATTTGATTGTATATTGGATAATCGTGTATTTAAAGCATGTTACAATAATGGTTTAATTATCCCCCATCGACTGGCACACAGGCTTGCCCTCGAATGATCATGTTAACAAACGTACGTTCGTTAATTTCTTGGGTTACTACAAGGCAAGCATTTTTAATTCGATAAGGAAGTTCCCCCTCTTGCGTAAGCCCTTTTTTTAATACATCTTCGAGCGGCGTTGGATCTAGGGAAATTGGTGGCCAATTAATGGCACCGTGAATGCCGATCCTACGTTGAGGGTACTTGGGGTTAGTGAAGCTGGTCACGTCTCTGTGATAATCAGGACAATCTTATCGGAACCAATGTCATCGCCGTTGAGCTAAGGGAAAGTAGTGGATTTCTTCTGCAAGTTCGTTCTGCAAGAAAAGCAAGTAGTTCTGAACCAATGAGGCGATTTCCAAACATTAAAGCGTCCAAACTGGACTAAGTGTTGATGAGGAAATCACGAGTAAGGGTTTCCGTCCTGCCATAGGTAATTATTTTGATGATTGAAAGGTCAATCCCTTGAAAATGAACATTCAACTGTGAAAAGAACGTTGCTGATAAATTGGGGATCGTTGACAACGGCTTTGAATAACCAGCAGCGAAAGTTGAATCTTCCTTCAAGAGCTCTATCTTCAAAGCCTTGGGGCAGCGATAGTGGTTGCTATTCTTTCGTATATTTTCCAAATACATGTATGAGATGAACTACAACCCAAATCATTACTTTCTGCGGAACAGCTATTGCGAGGCTTTGCAGCCATATATGCAAGAAGTGTTTTCTCAAAGTCAAAATCACGTTGTCCTCAAACATGAAACCTAGGTTGCAAATCACCATAATTGATCGCTCGCCTTTTGGTCCTAACCGGTGATCTCCTATTTGGATGTCTTACTTCCTAAAAATAGCAATCAAACAGGGTTGAGGAAAAACATGCTTTCCATAAAACCAAACCAACTGAAAATTTTGGATATAAACAAACGTGTAAACTATATGGGTTAAGACACCATACCCTGCTGAGTTCTTAGTAAAAGTTTGCAAGCGCATAGTTGAAAGTGTAATTGAGCTTGCCCAAATTTGTTTTCACGGCAACGATATTCGTACGTTTTTGATGACGCTTAACAACTTCCTTACTCGCAAATTTGATCTAGCACCTAGTTGTGCAAAAATGCTTTAAGAACTGTGAATATATTTTCAGAAATAAAAGTTTTTACATAAAACAGTGCCTCCCGACCTGAACCATAAAAATTTCAATATTCTAGCGATTAAAGATTTTGAAAAAGAAATTTCGATCTTAGAAACACCCTGTATACAGAAGCGGTTTGGATTCAATATCCTTCATAGAACCTGTCAATTAACTAAAGAAAACTGATACGAGATGCCTGTCCCAAACGTTGCCTAATCCCACAGCCAATACGTCAACCCTATGCATTTTGAACTGTTGTTAATTAAATATAGTGGGAATATTGGAGATTATAGTTGTTAGTATTTATACTCAAACTGAAACCTAAATATACAGGGTTATTTTTTTTCTAGAAAAAGTGACATTCAGAATTTCTGTATTCATTAGTGTCTCTATGAATTCTAATTATAGTGCCGACAATCTACCACTGACACCCCTCCTAAATCAACGTCCCTAAATCCTTTCAAGTGTAGTTTCAATTTGATTCCTGCTATAATTTTGGTAAATTGATCGGCGAGATTAGAGTTCGTGTTAATATAACTCAGTTTGAACTTTTTCTTGTCAATTAAATCTCAAACGTGAAACCATCGTAGATTAATATCTTTTGATCGGTCGGATGTTTTCGGATTCTTGGCCAACTTCATCGCTCCTTGGTTGTCAATGTTTATAATTGCTGGTGAAGATAGAAATTCTGACTGTCCGATCACTTCAAGAAGACTTTGCAGTCAACAACATTCTTTAGCCGCTTCGCTTAGAGCCACGAATTCCGCTTCTACCGTGCTCAACGCCGTGTACCTCTGCTTTCTACTTGTCCAGCTAACTACCGCTCCGCCTAATTTGACTGCGTAACCACCTAAACTATTTTCTGTCTGTTTCATCCGCGGTCCAGTCTGGGCTGTAAATATTTCCACTTTGCATCCGGTTCTTCTCAAATGCAATGCTCAGTTCCTTGTCCTGTTCAAATATCGAAGCATGTGCTTCATCCCAGTCTAGTGCTCTTTGGATGGCTTCTGACTGAATTGACTCTTATAAGTTGGGGTAAATGCTAAATTCGGTCTCGTGTGAAATGCTAATTAAAGTAAGCTTCCAATAAGATGTTTGTAGAGCTTTGCACTTTCTTCGTGTCGTTCATCACCGTCTTCACAGTTAGTGTACTTTGTACCGAGACAAAGTGGTGTTGCGGCGCTCTTCGAGTTGAGCATGTCGACCTCTTTCAACATATCATTCGTATAGAGAGTTTGGTCTAACGAATATCCATCTTTAATGTTATTGACTTTCATCGATATTATATTACGAATTTCACCAAGATCCTTAACTTCTTAATGGTTGGCTAAAGCTATCTCCATTCATTCGATTTCATCATCTCTCCCGAATAAAACATCGTCGTCAAATTACGTGGTAAGGATTATGTCTCTTCCTGGTTGGTAGACACACGGATGTGCGTGATAACGTTTGAATCCCTCAGCTTGTAAGACTTTATCTTATTGTCTGTTCCACTGACGACTAGATTGGTGCAACCCGTAAATTCTTTAACGTAGTTTTAGAACTTAATCTGTCTTACCAATTTCCAACCCATTGGTAGGTTTAGAAACTTTTCACGCAGTTCTTTTATAATTCCTCGAAATTGTTCGGAAATTCCAAGTACACTTCCTCTTCTAAATTATCTTTCAAATATGACACTGTTATATCCAAGTGATGGTCCTTCCATTTTCTTTCGGCCGTAATACCGAAAAAAACACGACTAGTTTACATCTGCACTACTGGCGCGTAGGTTTGGTCATAGTCTAGTCCGGTCTCTGAGTATTTCCGAACGCTAAAAGTCTTGCTCTGTATCGCACCGATTTTCCAGCTTCGTTGTATTTAGTTTTATACACCCATTTCCCTTTAATAGTTTTACGGTGTTGTGGTCGTTAGACGAATTCAAACGTCTCATTTCTAAAAAGATTTCCGGCCTCGTCAGTCACCGCTTCTTTCCATTTTGCGGAATCCTTTGCAGTCATTGCTTCTTTGGTGGTAAGAGGGTCCTGCTTCTTGGAGTCTTTGGCAGTAACGGAATAACATTTGGGGTCATTACCGTCCATCACATAGTTCAACATCCATCTCGGTCTCCGAATTTGTCTTCCGGATCGAGTTCTGCTTACGTCCTGAACATCCTGGTGAACTACGCGGTTAACATCCTGCAATTGTTATCTTCAAACCGGTTCATCAACATTGTCTGTGACACTCCCCTCCTCGTTTTCAACGCGACAAATTTCGCCACCTGTTTCGTGATCATGGTCGTCAGGAACGTTGTCTGGCAATAGAGCGTGGATCGGGTCAGCATTGAAAACGCACCACATTTAATCCGCCAAGGAAACGTTCCGTTCTCGGGATTCTTCGCGTTGAATCTTCATTGGGAAAATGTGCTTTTCAAAAGTAACATCCCGGCTTCTATAAACCTAATCCTTATCGATAAGCCTTTGGACCCACGTCATAACCGATGAAAATAGAATGTATTCCCTTTGGTTAAAACTTACTGTCTCTACGCTTATTAATGGCTCAAGGTTGACAATCCCATACGCGCAATTGAGTCTGGTTGATTGGGTTCTTTTTCCAAAGCTCCAGTGGAGTTTCATCCACGTTCACGACTGTTGGACGACGATTTCGGACGCAAGCCGTGGTTTTGATAGCGTCGGCCCAAAACGAAGTCGGCACTCCTGATTCCAAGAGCATACAACGGGCAGTGTCCAGCGAAGTTTGATTCGCCCGTTCTGCTGGACCAATGTCTTAACGGCAGCCAGATGTAAATGTCCGAGATGGTTGTGCCACAAGGCTTCTGGTGTCGAAAATCCTATATGCACTGGCGAATTAGCGTTTTTCGGGAAGTAAGTTTTCTTACGCACGAGCTGACCTAATTCGAACACTCAATCTATACGCTTCTGATGGTAGTAGTGAACCTGCTTTTCTTGCGCGATTCTTAGGTTAGCTTGAGCAGATCTAAACTCAACTAGCTGGATTGCGTCTACCTCAGTTAATCATCGTCTACGTTTAGCGCGGCTTCTGTACACTCTGTTTAGAACGTCTTCGACAGGTGAAATGTTTGCCCTCTTTTTAATTCTGCTAGAAAACTATAATAGATAGATCTATGAAACCAATTGCAACTATTATTTATTTTCCAATATCTTTCGTTATTTATCGGTTTCGTCTGCCAAAAATTAATAGTTTAGGCGGGTACCGTCAAAACTCATTTTTGACAACTTTTTAAATATTGGTTCTACGGCACTGACTCGCGCGTTTTTGAACTCACAATGGTTGATTCATATATAGAAAGTGGAAAAATTATCAATCTACAACCAACGGTTGAGAAGTTATCGCGTTAACAAACTTTCGTCGAAACTAGGAAACACCTAAAATGCATCCAGCGATTATTAATAACGCAGCTTCGACAGCGATTAAAGTATGACACTTCCTATTCACTCAATGCAAATTTTTAATGATAGTCTGTTTCGCCAATGACAACGTAAACCATTACGCACCGACGGACTAACAACTCTCCGCGAACTACTCCTAGAATTTGGAGGATGCCAGGAAAATCACCGCTGGTCCACCGGCAGCATTTCAACGGACCAGTCAAGGCCTATTGAAAATATAAATGCTTTCCAAAGTGTAAATAACGCTTACTTTTGGGGAAAAAAATGATGAATTATTAAATCAAAATTGATCAGCTTGCTGGTTAAAAGGAAATAAATCAACTTGATGCTAAAGTTTTTTTAAGATACTCTTGTCCATATTTTTAATTAAATATCAACCTATTTCTAACTATTCTATATTAGATCTAAGTAACTGATTAAACGTTTAAAATTAAACATATTAATAAGGTTCATGACTTTTGTAATTTTATTTTACAGAAGAAATTGCTTTCCGAAATTGCCAGGATTATCCAGATTGAACTCGATGTCAATTCCTGTTTAATGTTTTCGATAGCTAAAGTTTGTTTTTTAGAGTGATGTTAATAAAAAAGCGAATTTGGCTGTTTTCAGTAAACATCTGAAGACATTTATTTCGTGAGATATTTATTGATTCGATAATGCATGTAAACTAATCTATTGATTTTGGCTCACCTTGAGACTGTAGATAAACTGTATTTAGTTTTCGAAAAATGGCTACTACCCTCTTTGTCAATTGTTTTCGTATGTTTAACGAGTTTAATTAATGGCGAATATTTACTGAAACATGTTTATCGTGCAAGTGCAACAATGGTATAATTTATTTATGGTCTGATAATAAGTCGTTAACGTAATTTATTCAAGATTTTTTTATATAAAAAATCAATGGTTCCCTACTTTGACCATTCTAAAAACCACTTTCGTCACCGGTTTCGTGTAAGGCTCTAAATAAATAAACACTGTTAAAAAGGAAAAGAGTAAAATTTTTGTTGGAAACAATACCCTGTTCTTAATCGATATACAGGATGTCTCAGGTCAATAGACCAGGACATTTTTCTCAAAAACGGTTTAATAAGGGCTTTGGAAATTGTCAGGATATCTTTATTGACAAAATAACTTTCTATTTTGTAAATTTTAGAAAAAATAGGAACAGATTTCGTATTTTCTATAAATTTTATTTTCACCGATATGCGTTAGACAAAACGTTTCAATGTAAATGTTTTACTTAAAACCTACAAATAAAATTTTTTCCATCGAGAAATGTAAATTTTTACAAAGATATTGAATCTTGAACATAACAAGATGTAAGAACCTAAACAAACTTTTACGGAGCCCCGTAAAAGCTATTTAAGGTAGTACCAACTTGTTTTGTTCATGCCATAATATCTGGACCTTTTTTGATGAAATAAATTTTATTTGTAGGTTCAAGAGTATGCTCTATACAACTTTCTCATTGAAACATTTATTCTGAAGATTCAGTAAAAAATGATTTTTTGTTGAATTTACAAATTAAACTTAGGTCTATAAATGAACCTTGAATATTTCAGAACTCTTAATGAAATGAGATTTGTACACCGTTAGGCTTAAATAAAATGTTCTTGAATTTGCACGTTACAATGCGTACAGCATAATGGATTGTAACGATTTTCTCATTGTATATTAACTCTCTTTTATAGCCAGTACTGGTTTTGTGTAAATATATAAAAAAAAAACATGTCATTATGCTCTTTGGGTTTGGTAGGTAAACAAATCTTATCGAAAATAAATAATTGAAACCAGGTTATATGAAGCGTTTCCGTTAGATATTTTATATTTTATTTATTACTGGATTTAGTTGAAGAAGATTTTAACGCCCGGTAAGTTTACGGAAAGCTATGACAATATTTTCGCGAGATGTTAAGAATATTTAAACTTTTAACAATAAATATTTCACAGACATCGGTACAAAATGTCATAATATACAATTTAACGTGTAGTGTGTTAAAATAATTAATAGTTTTGATAACTTAGCTTTTATTTTGGTTACTTCGATTTTCCGCAAGGGTGTGAGCGTTAAATATAAGTTGGTTTTTTTAAATAGCGTGTGCCATGGTCAGCCTAGCGTTGTTAGTCCGATTCCAAAACTACATCAGGTGATTAAAATAACGAGCGCTTGAGTCACATAGCAGGAGGTATGCTTTTTGCAAACGTTTGCATTTCATCAAGAAGAAATCTTTAAGAACCTGGGATAAATCAAAAATAAAATTAAAATCGGGTTGCGAGTTTTTGTCCTGAATGTAGAAAAAGTTATGGGTTTGATGAACACTGGTGGACGGTAAATTTAATTTATTTTAATGTTTTCGTTAATAAAGAACATTAAAGGGAATATAACCTGCAAAGCAATCTTTATGGAAGAGCCCTTAAATTTTTCAAATTACAGTGGCGCCCAACATTTTTAAAGCCAAAGGTAAGAGCGGCCAGAGCTACAAACGTTGGTGTTCCACACCAAATACCCGAGGTTATATTCCCTTTAAATAATGTAACAACTTTGTAACTGAAAGGGGAAAATGCAATCGGTTATCATCGAAATAAAATATTAAAATGCAACCAAAAAAAAGCTAATATTAGCTAATTAAAGAAATGTTTAACAAAAATCGCGTATCAGCTGACCAGAGCGGAGAACGCCATGCTAGGTTTGCACGTGTATCAGGCTACAAAAACTTGAAGTTGAGGTCAACATACAACAAAAAACTGGTATAACAGAAGTAAAGTGCTACCAAAGAAATACTGGCCGAGCAGTTCAGGTCTCTAACTCCCTTATTGAAACGTTAATTCTAAAATCCCCCTTTTTCAGGTACTACTGGGGTTTATATAATTTAAGAAAAAGAACCATTGGACTGTTTCCTTGAACTTAACTATTATTTTTAGAACTTGACGCTCACTCTTCCCCTGGTGCTATCTATCTATGTCTTGATATCATAAATAATTAAACTATTAATAATGTAGGAGCAAAAATGTCAGGCGTGACCCATTGGTTAAACCACTTATCCTAGGGTAAGTAAAGCATTAGTGATGAGAAAATCAACTGCAAATTTAAATTAGTAACCACATATATCGTAGTTAGTGTAACCGTCAAAAGGTTACGTGACGATACAAGTAGCTTTTTTAAGATAGTGCCACTTCGCTGTTAATAATTTACTTGCTCGTTCCAATACTTTCTTTCGAAGAGTCACATTTAGTGTAGATTTTGTGTTAAATTAATAAAAAGAACAATTTTAAATGGAGCTATGTTTTGAAAGGTGCTAGGAAATTGAAAGTATTTTTTTATATCTTTACTTAAGTATATGGTTTTTTCCACAAATATTTTGTTAGTTAATATTTAGAGCCTTTGCTTAATTCACGAACACGTATAAGATGCCTGATAACAGCGATTTTAAAAGTTTCAACTACACTTCAACGCCAAGATTCTCGTTCTATAAATGGAAGTAGGTGTTTAATTTTATGGAATTTATTTTGAATAACCTAGTAAAATCGTAGAAATTAACGGTAATTGACCCCGACGCCGCCGAAGTACGCGCCGGCGCACCCCCGACGCCGATTTTAAATTTTAGTCGGCGTGTCGCCGCCGATTATTTTCCAGCGTGACGCCGATTAAATCTGTCTAAAATGCTGCCACGTGGTTTTGCGGTTTTCAACGAAAATCTTGTCCATACTCTAACCCGTCTGTGTGTTTCGTGCGCTCGCTTCACAGTTGGACGTTATATAGCGCTATGCTCGCAGTCGCTGCCTCACTAGGGTGTCAGGTAGGTTGATTTCTACTTTTTGTTAAAAATTTTTTTTAAAGAAACACCGACTCACGCCGCCACCGCCAATTTTTTTTAAGTCAACGACAAAAAAAATCGGCGCACGCCGTTCGCGCCGCCGCCGCCGATTAAAATTGGCAGGATCGCCGCCGACGACAAAATTTCGTGGCGTCATGGTCTAAACGTTAAGATGTGGGGGGGGAAATGTAACATAGTTTTAAAATTACACTTACTCACACAAAATCGAATCATCTTTTATTTTTCTAAAAGATTCCAAAATCTAAGAACGTTATACATTGGATATTTAGAAGTAAGATAAATTTTAAACGAGAAACATGTGCTTAGTTAAAGCTGTTACCCGCACAAAACCCAGTGTCTAGATAAGCACGTAACCTAGAACCAAAAATTCTTAGTCACAATGAATTCAGTGTTCCTAAAATGTGAAAATAAGAACTTTGAATTTGTGCTTCGTGGCTTTTAAACCTTTGAAATAATATATATATATATATATATATATATATATATATATATATATATATATATATATATATATATATATTGCACGAAGAGCTTTCTCTTTTTATTTGGCTTGAAATTCTTACGAAAAACTTGGCCTCAAATGTGACATTAGCCTTATCAAATCAAAATGTTTGTTTATTTATTTCCAACCACTTTAGGAGCAAGAATTATTAGAGTATGCCACCATTCAACTTCTCGTAGTGAAACAATTTTTAGCAAAGATATTTAACACGAGGTAAGAAACTGTCAAATACGAAATTTCAATTTGAAATTTAATAAAGTTAAAAGTAATTAATAACAATAAAATAATATAATTATCAAAGTTCTATAATAGGTTCCGTAGCTTGTGCGCTTAAGTATAAAGTATTAAATAATAAAAAATTTCAGTATAATCACAGTTCCCATACCATTTGAATACATGAAAACCTTGGAAAATAAAGGTCCTGAATACAGCAACGATTACGTAAGTCGTTTAAGATATTAAAGAAACATACATTAAGACCATATCTTAACCTACCAAGGAGACTACCCGAGGTGGTTATCTCCGATTTGGTTCAAACTCGGGTGGTAAGTAGACATTCATGTAACTTGAAAATCCTTAAAAGGGTGGACGAGAATGGGCTTTCGTTTTGCCATGACAACCAAATAGTTTTTAACAGCTTAAAAACTGATTTTCTCTATAAAAACTAACATGGGAAAATCGAAGATTTTAAGGGTCCCACCTAACAATATTTTTCAAAAAATTAAAAACGGTTCATCAAGTAGATACATTATTCAGATCATGGCTAAATCTGGTACATTTGGACCAATATAAGTCAACTTTGGTAAATATGAGAGAATATGCATATATTTAATCAGTTTTTAAGTTGTTAAAAAAATTTTTGGTTGCTTTGGCAAAACTAAAGCCGATTCTTGTCAGTAGAGAATAACTAAATATGAACCCTTTTTTCCAAGATGGCCGCCAAGATGGCCACCAAAACAACCCCCCCACACCCCAAAAATATTTTCAAAAATTAAAAAATTTTTGTCCTTGGAAAAATCGAAAATATTTTTGTTTTCAAATTTCACCTTGAAGATAATCTTTGACCTCGACGCCTGACACCTGTCAACAACCACTAAGCCTCGGTCTATCAAATCAACAAGTTTGGTCACGATCGGACAAGGTCGAACCGAGATATCGGCGGTAATGTGTAACCCCACCAAATACTTCCACTTATTTACTTCTGATATCGTTTTTTCGTTTTTTTCGTTTTTTAGCGGTTTAAAATGCTAATTAGTTATTTGCGAGATGGGGAAACGAATTCGCGACCTTCGCTTTATACCCTTGGCGGTTTTGGCCCCACCCAAAATACTTTAAATAATTAAACTAATATAAATAAGTTATTCGCAAATATTTTATTATTTTAAAAACAATGCTAGTTTAAGTAGTCAAAAAAACACAATTAGTTATTGTAATATTTAATAACTATGATATTTCAATATATTTTTTAAACACTTAACAACATATGAAACACTAACAATAAAACTAAAAGCTAACAAAATTAATAATAAAGAATTAAAGAAGGTTGTATAAATAATTTGTGTATAATTAAAAATAATTATAATTACATCAATTCGTAGAAGGTATTTTTCCTCTTCGGTACAAAACGAGATGTCGGGTTGGAAATTCAGGCTAGAATTTATAAATATAAATAAATTAACCTATTAAAAACGAATATATCTAAAAAATATTTACCACAAGAATTCTTTTTGTTGCTCTATCATCGCACGAATAAAACACTGGTTTTGGTCTTAATCGCTTCGGAAGTATACAGTTCGAGAATGTCTGAATTAAAACAGATCGAATGTTGTTCAATGCCAACATGTTGAATTTGATCTAACATACGAAGTTCAGACTTTAAATTCTTGTGATTCCATCGCGAAATTTGACGAGTATTACAAAGAATAAACATTCTTACTACTCGAAGAGAAACAATTTTAAAGATCGCGGCAAAGAAAGTACAGGCTTTAGATGAAATTCACCAGACATCTTGATTCTAGATTTCTTTTGGTAAAATCCTTTACATTGAGATTTTATAGTTTAAGCCTGACATATATTTTTAAAATTTAAAAATATTGCCTTTGGGAATAATTATTAATTTTTTTAATACAACTAAGGTTAACTAATTATCCCTATCCTTCTTAAACAAGTTTTTATAAAAATTAATAAAAACAATTATATTCAATTTTTAAAAACAACCTAGTACAAAATGTACTTATACAATTTTCAGTTAATAAACTATTCAATTACCAAAAAAAAAAACATAAAACATTAAAGTTTAACCGATATTAGTATAAAAAAGTACATAGAGTACATGAAAAAACCAGAAAGAATAATAAATAATCAATGGGTCGTTTGTTATGAGCGGTAGGATCAAGGTTATATAGCGAAAGAGATGAAGAAACAAAAAAGATAGCGCAAGAGATGAAGAAACAAAAAAGATAATAATAATAGAAAAACATTAAATCTAGTACAAAATGTACTAATAAAAATTCTTGAAAATGCGTTGGATAAAAAAGATGAAAACAAAGGATTTTTTAATATAGAGAAAAAAGAACTTTACACCAATCCCAACATTAAATTAATAAAGCTAGTTAAAAAAGAAAAAGTAGATTATGAAATATTAAAAACAACCTCCACCGCCTGAATTAAATTAATAAAGCTAGTTGATTTGGAAAACATATTTAAACACTTAATCTTTCTAAAATAAAAACATTTAAAATAAAAAATATAAAACATTTTAAAAATTAAAACCTTTCACCAAAATAAACAAATTAAAAAATAAAAACACAAAAAAGTCTTTAAATAAAAAAATTAAAATTTTATAAGGTTTGAGTCCTATTTCAAAAAAATAAATAGTTTTAGTTTTTTTAAAAAATAAATAAATTTTTGTAATTACCTTGAGTCGCAGTTGGAAAAGTTGCCGACGATCGATTAAATTTTGATTCGGTCGAGATAATTTGCAACTAAATAAAAATATTTATTTTAATTATTGTAATTATTTTTTAAAATTAGTATTCCTTACTCTAAAGTTGTAACTATTTTAACTTCTTGTCGATCCAAATCATTAATAAAAAATAGAACGATCATGCCTAATTCCAAACGGATGTTATACCGTGTTAGGCGAAAGTCAGTGGTAATAGATAAATGTTTTTTTCGGAAAAAGGAAACTTGTTGTAATTGAAAGAGTAATAAAAGGTCACGTTGAAGGCTCCTACGATTTTTATGTTGACGGAACCATGGGATCTTATTTAAATTTTTATATAGGCGCATATGTTTTCCAATTAGGCGTAAAATTTCGTAAGAAAACCAGCCTTCAAGAGAGGATTGAGTGTGGAACAATAAGCCGTCAAACTCAAAAGCCTCGTGGGGACAGACAAAATTAACAGAATGAACGTCAAATAGACAAGAATTGTTATTGATTCTTCTAGAAAAAACCGAAGCGAAAACAGCTGGCGATAATTTGAAAGAATTTTTTATAAAGGGACAGGCAAAAACAATTTTTTTAAAGGGTTCTATTAATGCTTTACACTCAAGAAAGACAGTTCTCATACAGTAATTTTCAACTCTAATTGAAATATCGTTAATTTTAAAAAGGTTATAATTCCTAACTTTACGTAAAGCTAAATATTTTAGTGAAAAAGGGTTAATAGCGAGAGGATGAGTAATCTTACCAGAAACAGTCAAAACTTCGCGAGAGCCCATGGTTTATAAAAGGTACACGGTGAAAGACAGTCTTTTTATAAGAAAAATTTCAGAATATTTAATTTTTACATCCTGATTTTAACCTGTTTTAAAATCAAGTCAAAAGACAATTTTTTATCAAATACACCCTGCAGAAATATAATTTTATCCATTCGTTTAAATTTTATACCTCGCAGAAATATATTTCTTCCCATAGAATTTTAAAACATCTAACCCTGTAATTACCAAAATTCTTACATCCATAATCGATTTTTAAAGCAAAATAATATTAAAACTCTTAGGGCGTTGTCTTTTTTGTCACGAAAATTAAATATAAAGCCCTTCAAAAAAATAATTAATAATTTTATATTTTTATACATGTCTACATATTTAAATTGTTATTCACAAACAATTTTAAATACCATTTACATACTGATAAATTATAACTAGGTTCTATCCTTGTAGTATTAATCACTTTAATATTCAAGGTTTTATATTTTGAAAAAAATTAATGAAAAATACATTTGGTATAAAAGGGCAAAATTTTCTATTGAATCATAACAGGCTAAAATGGCTTCCACAAGTAATAGTCAAATCTCCGAGAGTCAGGTAGTTTCAGTTTTCGATAGTCCTGAACAGGAGATGTTATTAGAGTCTGACGAATCGGATGGGGACTATATTCAAGAGGTTCGTCGCATGTCAAACATCGAACAAGTTGGAATCGAACAATCAGTGAAAGTCAAGAAAGGGGGAGTGTCTTACGAAACTAAAACTCCGAGAAAAAAAGCGAGCGACAAGGGATTATATCTAGATATCCAGATATATTCATATAAAAACATCAAACATCTTCCTCAAGATGAACTCTGGAAGGGTGATTATAAGAGGGTGAAATTCTTAGCTAACACCCTATCCATGGATGTTATTCGAATAATAAACTCAACAAACAGGCTGAAAAAATTAATTGAGCAGACGGAAGGAAAAATTGTTGTTCCACCCACGAAGGCAAGTTAAACTCATTAATTAATTATTCGTAATAGTAATTAGAATAATATTTTAGACCTGGAAACGAAATTAGAACATGGAAGACTCCGACGAATACGATTCGGACTCTCAATTAGACTTTTCATCGTTAAACAGTTTTAATTATAAAAAGTTTTATAAAATTAAAAAATTAAGCCCTAGAAATTCAAAAAAGTGGAAATGTAAACAACTGGACATTGACCTAGAACTAATATACTTAAACGAAATCCCCACACATTTATTTTTTACAGTATTTGAAAAGATTCTGTCCAAAATTATCAAATACGTAAGACAAGAAGCACCCGGTTTCGATTTCCTCAGATTTGCAATTCAATCGGAAAATTTAGAACATCCAATTAACATTAAATTTATTAAAATTGATCAGTTAACTGTTTCGCGAATATTTAACCATATAGCTCGCGTTGCTCAATCAAAAAAAGATTTCTTACTAGATGGAGAAATTAAATTTAGTATAATTCTTTTGAAATCCCCACAGAAAATGGGAAAAAAATTTTTATCTCTAAAAAATAGAGATATTATCGATCTTGATGCTTTTTTAAAAACTAAAACCAATTTTTACTATATCAATAATATCGATAATTTGTGCGTAGCAAGAGCCCTTACAGTCGGAATAAAACTCTGTGAAATTGCCGAGTACAAAAAGAATAAACTTCCATTAACAACCGTTCTTAAAGAATATCGAACCTTAACACGCTTTCGTAGTAAATTACAAACTAAAGCCGCTAAGAAATTACACGATGATGTAGGAATTGCTCGAGGCGCTGTAGAAATTGGTGATATAGCTAAATTTCAATCATATTTAGCCCCAAAGTATCAGATAATAATATTTAACGCAACGGAAAATTTTCAAATTTATTTCAAGGGTTTTCCTCCTGCCGAACACAAAATTCTACTTGTAAAAATTGGCACGCACGTTCATTTAGCTAAAAATCTTCATTCCATTTGGGGCGGTGTAGCTTCATGTTTAAATTGCGAAAAAATTTTTTATTCCACCACACATAGAAACAAGCACCACTGTTTTGACACTAGAAATATTAAATGTAAAAGATGTTTAGGTCGAGAATTTCACGAAATTTTAGAAATTCCGTTAATTCGTTGTAAACTTTGCAATAGATATTTAAAACAAGGGGAATGTTATAGTTTTCACCTAAAAAATGAAACTTGCAAGCTTTTCCACAGATGCGAAAAATGCTGTGTTCAATTTGAAACTTCAAAAACTCACAAATGTGAAACAGCTTGCGAATCTTGTAAAATCGATCATCCTCCAAACCAACATTATGTTAAACAGTCGACATTTAAAAAGAATCCAAGATCCTATGTATATTTCGATATTGAAACCATAATCGAGAATAATGTGCATAAACCCATGCTCTTAGTGGCCCAAAGTGAAATTTTAAATCAGCCTGTGGAAACCACGGTTTTTGAAGGACAATATTGTGTAAATAACTTTCTCAATTTTTTGTTTCAACATGAAACTATTTTACTTATGGATGGGAAACGAAAGCGAAAAACAATTAGGTCGAAATTTACCAACCTCATCGTAATGGCCCATAATCTAAGATCTTTCGACGGAATGTTTATTATTTCTAAATTAATTAATCATGTCATTCCCGAGGTTATTTACGATGGAGCCAAGATACTCACTATTTATATTAAAGGGGTAGACATTCGTTTTGTAGATTCTTTGAACTATGTTAGTGCTCCTTTAAGACATTTTCCTAAAATGTTTTCTTTGCCTCAATCTAAAGGATATTTTCCCTATATTTTTTGGACAAAAGACACTTTGAACTATTCAGGTAAAATTCCGGACGAAAAATACTTTGAACCCCATAAAATGAAAGAATTTGAATACCGAGAATTTAAAAATTGGTATTCACACAAACAGCTCGAACCGGTCTATTGTATTAAATCAGAATCCAGAGCGTATTGTCTTTTAGATTGTAATTTATTACGCTTAGCTATGCAGAAATTTCGCATCTTATATAAAGAACTAATTGAAATTGATATCAGTAATTATGGGGGTATTTCTCTTTCCGGGGCACTTAATAATGTATTTATTGACAAGTTTTTAGAACCATATACACTATGTACTATTCCGGCTATCGGTTTGGCAAGTAGACAGAATCAAAGCGAGATTGCATTAAAATATTTATCTTGGTACGAGAAGGAAAATAATTTAATTTTGCAAACTGTCAGAAGTTCAGGGGGAGAACAGTCTGTAGGACCGTATTTTGTAGATGGTTACTGTGAAAATCCACCCATAGTAATTGATGTAATGGGTGATTTCTGGCACGGTTGTCCAAAACATTTTTCTGGCTCGAGCTTTAATTCAATTGTCGGAAAAACATTCAAAGAAATTAGAGAAAGGGAATTAGACCGAAAAGAATTTATTGAACAAAATTTACCAAACCATACATATATTCAAATTTTTGAATGTGAGATATTAGAACTGTTGAGAAAAAATGTCGAGGCGAAAGCATTTTTTAATACAATTAAAATCATTCCTAAAATTAACCCTAGAGATTCGCTAGTGGGTGGCCGTGTAGAAACAATTAAACTGTATCATGAAGTAGAGCCCTTACTTGGAGAACAAATCCGATATTTTGACTTTTGTAGTCTGTACGCCTATTGTTTACAAAAAATGGAATACGGTTGTAAAAATGTTAAAGTTATCACACACAATTTTGATTATGCCCCAGACGCGTATTTTGGAATAATTAGTTGTCGAATACTCCCCCCCAGAGACCTCTACTTACCCGTTCTTCCATACCGATTTAATAAAAAACTTTATTATCCTTTATGCGGAAGTTGTGTAATAAATAATGACAGCAAATGTACCCACAGTATTGACGAACGCGCTATAACGGTAGTCTTACCCTCGGTGGAAATCTACTATTCAATAAAAGAATGTAACTACAAACTATTAGAAATTTTCGAAGTATATCACTATAGTATTACAACAAATTTTTTCAAACCATATATAGACATTTTTTTTAGAGCAAAAGTTAAAAATTCAGGATTTCCACCCAATATTAAAACATATCAAGAGCAAAAAGAGTATTTAGACGCGATATACGAAGCTGATGGAGTAAGGTTAGAGCCTGAGGAAATTGTTGATAACCCATCCTTAAGAACTTCCGCGAAATTGGCGCAAAATTCGTTATATGGCAGAATGGCGTTAAGAATGGACAAATCATCAACTAAAATTATTCATAGATACTCCCAATTCACCGAGATTATAGCAGACACATCGAATAAATTAACAGACTTTCATTTAATCAACAACGATGTTGCCATGGTAAGCTATAAAAAAAAAGTGAGCTTGCACCAACTTTTCGCAAAGGTAACGTTATAGTGGCTTCCTTTGTCACCAGTTACGGTCGTATTCATCTGCATAAGCTAATTAATAGGCTGGGGAAGCGTGTAATTTATTATGACACGGACGGAATAAAATTTACACATAAACCACACGAGTGGCTACCCCCCCTTGGTGGTAATTTAGGTGAACTTACGTGCGAGACTCCGAATTCATATATCACAAAATTCGTATCAACTGGACCAAAAAGCTACAGCTATAAACTTGAAAATAATCGGACAATTATAAAACTTAAAGGAATAACTCTTACCAGGGAAAACTCAGACATCATACATTTCGACGCCTTCAAACAAATGATTTTTGTGCCAAATACCGAGTTTAAGGTGAAAATTCCCTTTAACGTAATAAAAGATAAGTACAAAATGCTTTTACGTGTTGGCAACTTAAGTAAAACTTTCAAAAAGACTTTTTGTAAACGTGTGCTACAAGATAATATTTCCAGTGTTCCCTATGGATATTTAGAATGTGAAAATGGCGAATTGTAAAATAAAGTTGTCTTTTAATTATAAATCTAAAAAACATGTAACAAAAAAACTTGCAAAACAGGTGTCATTTAACCACATAGTTATAGTAAATGAAATCTCTTCCGAAAATCGAGTAAATACTTTATTTTTAAATAACCTAAGATTTAAACTTTTAACTTCCAAAATTGAATTTTTACTAAAAAACGGGAATTAATAGTTTTTTTTGGTGAAGGAGATATTATGATTTTATTTTTTATTCAAAATGTTATTTTTGTATGTTATTTTGAAACTTTATATAACTGGTGAAGGGATGGTTTTGATAAGAAACATTAAACTTTAATAAAATAATTTTTTAAATTTAAAATGTGTTTATTTTTTCATATATTCTATAAAACAGACAATGTACTAACAAAATACGTAGTATGTTGTTTTTGTTTAAACAGTAATGTCTTATATAAAATTTCTTTCACCGTTTCGAATGATGGTGTCAGGACCTACAATGTCGGGCAAGTCAGCATGGGCGAACTCACTAATTAGATGGAGGAATGAATTAATTGATAAACCTCCTATTAAAATTATTTATTGTTATTCGGTTTGGCAATCAGGTTACCACGATTTATCTCAGTTTTTAACCGATATAGAGTTTATTCAAGGACTTCCGCCAATGGACAGCGAGTTCTGGGAATCAAATAGAAATTCTTTACTTATTATTGACGATTTAGCAGACGAACTTTACAAAAATGATCAAATTGCGAAATTAGTTACCGTAGACAGTCATCATTATGAAATTTCAGTTGTATTAATCTCACAAACCCTATTTCCTCGAGGCAAACAATCTCGTTTAATCTCTCTTAATATGTCATATCTAAATCTGTTTAAATCTCCTCGAGATCTAAGTCAAATCCAATATCTGGCCAATCAAATATCTCCAAATAATACAAAAATAATTAAATTAGCCTACGATATGGCTACTGGAGAACCTTACAATTCACTATTTATAGACACATCTGTAACCACTCCAGATAGCTTACGATTAAGATCGTACACATTTAATCAAAACGGACCACAAATGGTAGTTTTTTCCAATAATAAATAATTTACTATATTATTATCAAGTTCATTAAAGAAAATGACACCAAAAAAGACAGTACGTAAAAAAACTACTCCTATTGCAAATCCCTCTGACAGGTTTAAAACACACTATCCATATTTAAATTTATTGTATAAATCTAAAGGAGGGGTACGTAAAAATTTATTAGCTAACAGTTCTCCAAAGCAATTAAAAGCCTTACAAAGCGTTTGCAAAAACTTGAAAGGTGGTGGAATTATATTATCTAAAGCCAAAAAAAAACAACTTTCTAAATATAAAAAAACAATACGCTTCTTAGCCAGTCCGAAAATTTCGCAAAAAAAGAAGCGTGCTCTAATAATTCAGAAAGGTACGGGATTCTTCATACCGGCTTTATTAGGCTCTATTGTTCCTTTAATTGCCAATTTATTCAATAAAAGATAAAATGAAAAAAATGATTTTAGTTCCCGCCTCGAGTGTCGGACAAATATCTCAAGAAAATAAACAGCTTGTTTCTCCCCAGGAAACGTATTATAACTTATTAGATAATGAGTTGCAAAATATATTAACTTCTAATTTAAACAGCCGCTCTAAATTGCGAGAATTTCTAAAAATACTGAGCGAGGCCCGGGAAATGAGAAAAGCGATACCGGTACCTAAAGTTGAAATTACAAACTTTCAAGCCCCCGGACCTGTTGCTCCATTAAATTCCCCGTTCACCTCGCAAATTTATTCACCCTTCAAAACGCCCGAGGGAGTTAACGCTGGCGACGCTGCCGAGGTTCGTTTAAATACTATGACACGCAAAATGAAAGAATATCTCAGCGAGAGAGAAAACGATCAGAGTAGAAAATTCCCGAGTCTCTTAAAAAATGTAGAATCTTGGAAGAGGAAAGCATCTACGCCGATTGTTAAGCAACAAAAGACAATTACCGATGATAGAATGCGTAAACGATTAAGTCGAGAAAATGAAATATTTGAAGAATACTTAGAAAATACCGATATTGGAAGTCAATTAAGCAAGGAAGATGATTGGGATCGAGAGCTGTCTTTGGAGGAGGGTGCTGTCGGTGGCGTTCCAATATCGCCGCAAAAAAAATTAAAATTACCATCACCCCCAAAAAAATCGCCGAGGCCTAAAAGACAGACCCGCCCTCCTTCTCGTTGGCAAGAATAATAAAAATGTGTAAAAAATAATTATGTGTGAAATAAATAAACATTTTTTTTATTTTAAACAAATTGATTTATTTCGTTTCCACTCTTTCATCAAATGAATACATATATTCAACAACGCTAAACTATCGTTTCTTTTTAAATCGAAATTATACAATTCGTTAATTATTTTACTGTAAGAAATCCCCATACATCTCGAGGTTAGAAAATAAATCACATGTGGTCCGCAGTTTTGGCTTTTATTTGATTGAAATTTATGAGTATTGTGTCGAATACGCTTGCTATATCGCTCTAGCAAAAATCCATAGTCACGATGTGATCTTCCTAGAGAACAAAAAAAGTCCAGAGTGTCGCCCGATTTGTAAACAGCCGTCCAATGAGACCCTGGAAGCGTATCGGGATCGGTGTTGATTACGAAACAATATGATTTTTTTTTAATTGGAACTTTTGGTAATCTATTAGCGGGAAACACTCCGATAAATTTATCTCTCGAACGGGGGTCACACTTAAGTATAGCTTGGATTTGATTAGTATTCATCTTTCACGTCACTGTCAAAATGCATAATTTCTCATATTGATCTTTTGTTAAGTTGATTCCTCTGATAGATGGTTTTAAACTACCGTCTTCTTTTTTAAAATGTCGCACGTCAAAAGTTTCGTTACATTTTACAAGGTACGTGTCTCTTCCTAAATTGAAGGCTTTGTCGCAAATTCCAATATCTAAGCTGTATTCTGGACTTCTTTTTTTAAATTTCATCGCGGAGGAAACTATTGTTGCGCTCACTCCAAATATTACAATCGCGAGACCCAGGAGAATGTGTACTTTACCCATGCTTAACAAAATGTTGAATAAAGACTGTAGCGCTCTACACTTGAATTTTAACTATTTCTTGAGCGTAAAAAGCTCCTTTAATTATATTGCCGGTCAAATCTTTCACAATGTACATACAGGGATCTCTCGTAATTACTCTATGAATTTCAAATATTTCGGCTGTAAACGTTCCCCTGTATGATTTATCAAATGTTGTTTTTGCAACGGCTAATCGAACTTTATCCCCAATTTTTAAACTTGCCTTTCCAATCATACTAAGATTGCCATAGTTTTTTTCCCAAATTGCCGATTCATTGTTTTTATTGACATCTTTAGGGGCGATTCCCGTTGTTGAATGTTTTCGAGCGTTATAAGCTTTTGCAATTAATGGTAGTTTATTAAGATAGTGTAAATCGCCGGTCTTGGTAATTATTTTAAAAATTTTTGATTTTACCGTGCGAACGAGTCTCTCGATCATAGAAGCTTTTTTCTCGGAGTACGTGAGGTAATGGTGGATGTTATAACGTTTTAAGAGAGCGCGAAATGGGGCGTTTCGAAATTCTGTCCCTGCGTCGGTACATAAATTAAGGGGTACTCGTTTTTTGAAAATCTCTCTAAAGGCCTTCACAATCTCGCTCGAGGTTTTATTTTTAATTGGCAGAATGAAAGCGAATTTGCTTAGAATGTCCTGAACTAATAACGTATAGCGGTACTTTTTATTAAAAGTTTGTAAAATAGGGAGGTCTAATAAATCGGCCATAAATGTCTCATCAATCGTCGTTACATATAATTTGTTACGTTTAAAATTTAACCTCCTAGCTTTGTGTTGTGTGTAGGTTGGTTGTTTACTGAGAAAATTTTTAATTTCTTTTTCCGAAATTTTGGGAAATTTTTTTCTTAAAGTAACACTGTCAGAATAACTGTATGGGTTTTCAACATCGTAATAAACTTTACTTAATTGTTTGTCTGTTTTTGACAACACCATCTTTAAATGTGTGAATAGAAATAATAAAAACAGATTATAGTAAAAGTTTTTATTTTAATAAATTAAATCGCATTTTAAGTTTGAAACATTTTGTACAATATCAAAATATAATTGACTTTCTACTATTAAGGGATCAAGTCCAAATTCCTTTTGGAATCTTACAACAATATGATCGTAGTTTAATTGGGGGATAGCTATTAATATCATATTTTCCACTCGGTCTTCAAAATTTGTGCTAAATCCTAGTTTACAAGAGACATCGTGAGCAATCGAAGATTTACAATGCGGATTCTCACAATTTTCGGTAATTTCAAACATTTTATCCGTAAGCTCATGTACAATTATGTCACGCATAATATTTTTTGCCGACAAAATTAAATTAATCTCCTGATCAATTGTATGTTTACAATGTTTTAATCTTTTCCACCCTGCTTGGTTGAGATTAAAACCATAATTTGTAGAATAGAAAAGATGATACAAATGGTTTTTTCCTCTGGCACAAGCACGCACATCCACGAGTTTTTCCTTTTGTCCCTTGAAACAGTCGATTTTTATCTTTGAACCTTCAAGCGGAAGCCAGGTGTGAAAACTAGCAACTTGGTCTTCAAAAAAATCAGTTATTTCCTTTTCGAATGTGAATAGAGATTGCCAGGCTTCTAAATTCAGTTCAAATTCGGCGCAAGTGTCTAGTCGGTAAATTTTGATGGATGGATTTACATATCCTAGCACCGTTACTTCTTGTTTGGGTGAGAGACTGTGAGTTCGAGACATCTTTACCACTACGATTTCGCGAAACAACTAATCAATCTTTGCCGTCGTTGATTGGTTTTATTCCGTAATATACGTAACTTGACGCTCTTGGTTAATGACAAATCGGTTTTCGTATTCTCCAATAATAATTATGTTTTGAATATTAGTTAAGGGGGAAGCAAACTTCATTACCATACGTAAACTACCATTTCGTTGAATTGAGAGGTTGTTAGAGTTTGCCGAGGAATCGTAAGTTAAATCAAACGCGAATAATGTATTACCGTTTTTATAATTTTCGTAATCAATACAATTACCAGAGTTATTTCCAATTAAATCCATTGCCGAGAATAGTGAATAATACGACCGAGTATAGAGGTTTTTATTAAAATCTGGAGTTAGAGCAGTTTCTGGTATATTCTGGTCGTCTAATGAAAGTTGTAAGAACGAGAGATTATTATGGTTAAATTGAAAGGGATTTTCTCGACTAGACCCGTTGTAAGCAGAATTGTTTACCATTCCGATTATTACACGATTTGGAATTTTACCTAAAAAAATATTTGACTTCACGAAATCGCTCGCGCCTGCTGAAATTGTCAGAGTTTTAACAACAGTTTGTGTTAGATCGTACAAAGCCCTCTGTTTGTGCAATATAGCATTATGTGCCAGCTGTAGATCTGGATTTACGATAATATGTTTAGCAGTAAGAACAGCGTCTTCGATAATTAATCTATATTTGATATTAACATCTTCTTGTGATATAATTATAAATTCATCGGAATTTTTCAAGAGTCGAATTCTTAAATTCACTTTGTTTAAAAGAAATTTGTCTATTTTACAAGAGTCTACATGAAGTCTTCCCATATATTCACAAAGTTTCGATCCCGCAATATCTTTACTTCTTTTTAAAATTCCATTATTTTTTTTATCTTTATGAACATCGTTAAACGCTAGCGTTGGGTCGCAAAACCCGTCTTCGTAATAGCCCTCGGCGGTTTTGTAAGATTGTTTGGCGCCTTTATCAAAATTTAAAACTGTTGCTAAATATGCTAAATATGGGTAGCAGTTGTTGCTAGATTGTACTAAAGTCTCATTCATAAACACGTCTATTTGGCTAAAAATAGAATGCAATGGAAGATTGCATAATGATACTTTTTTTTCGGCTGCAGGTATATCTATTAAAACACCGTTTTGTTCTTTTTTAACCCGAATTCGAATTTTAAGCATCAAGTTTGACATGTCAATATAATAATCTCCCCCGGGGATAGAAAAATCAATCTGTGTAGCATTAGACAAGGGAGCTATAGGGAAATAGTCTACAAATTTATTTCCCTCAATATTACCATTAATCAGGGGTTCGTTAAAAAGCTCCAACTCCGAACACATAGATTCAAATTGAGGCATAATGCTTTAGTCAAGAAAATCGGTTTTTGTTCTCTTGCGTTTTCTTTGCTTATTGCGTAATTTTGATTTGCGCTTCTTTACTCTTCGAGCTCCAGAGCCTTTCTGTGTATTTAATATGGTATCCCCGAGACTATTTAAAAGATTTGTTCCAGCAATTTTACTATTTTTTTTTAACGACTCCTTAAAATTTTGACCAGCAACAACATCGTCCATTATCCTTTTCCCCATAACCAACCCTTGAATACCGAGTGATTTAGCTACGGGTCGAAAAAGAGGTGTTACGAATCTTGCTAAACTTTTAAAAATTGCGCCAAATCCACGACCAGTCTGATATTGACTTCCTCGAAAGATGTTATATCCGCGTCCTGTTTGAACATAATGATGATAATATCTTTCCATGATGAGCTTGTTTTAAGTGTACTTTAGACTAAGCATCCAGTCTTTTAAATATTAATTTAATAATAGTCTTGCCTGTTTTATATGGCAGGAGTTCACCGTAATCCGACCTTAAAGAAATTTCTATAGTCTGTATTTGATCGTAGAGAACTGGAAAATGGTCTAAAAAATGAAATCTTTCAACCTGTGCTCGATTTTTATTTTCGTTTAATTTGATAATTCTCAGCAGGGGGGTATTAGTGTGTCCTGTTATTATAGGTTGTATAATATTTGTATAGACATAAATTCCGGATATTCCGTGGTTGAGATCTGCGGGGTACATGCCTATTTCGTTAAAAAGAGGCCTTTCAATTTGATTATTTGAAAAACCTAACATTCGCCCGAGTTTGGGGTTATCTATTGGAAAGGTTAAAAAACTGTTTCCACCCAAACCTTTAACTGAAACTGTCGAATCTGAATTAAAATTAAACTCGAATTTAGCCCAACTCTGATGTGGCAATGATTGTTTCATTGCTAATAAAATATCATCAATAGTGTGGTACACCCCAGTTGGAATTCGACAATGGAATTTGTCTACAATATTTAGTTTATTATTTTTACCATGTTCGTAATTGTGAAAATCAATATCACGTTTTTGTCGTCGACTATTCTCAACTCTGTTTAAATCATTTCGAAAAATTATAAAATTAGCCGTATTATCTAATTCTATTCTAATTTGAAGAGGGTCTAATGCTTTGCTTTTATAAACTGAGGATATATAACCTACTTTGTACTCAATTTGTAAGAGGTCTGCTAGAGGACCGAATATTTTAATTTCCAACCCACTCATTAATTCAATTTGAAAATAATAATTTCCATTTTCTTTGAAAATAAAAAAACCCGCCTTAAGTGAGATATGAGAATCAAAATATTTTTGAAGTTCATTCAAAATTTTGAAATGAAGAGATAACGGTATAAAATTCCCGCCTAAATCTTTATCAGACTCGTAATAGTTTCGTTCAAACGTATAACTGTCATTTTCCCAGTTAGGGTGTTCGATTGGAATATTTTTATTGTACCTAAAATCTATAACCGATTCTTCATCTGACATAAATTTTTCCTCATACACTTTTAAAGGATTTTTACTGCTAATTACACCATTTTGAAATTCTGGCGCGTTTATATTAAAAATATTTGCTAATCTCCCAGTGAAGGCAATTTGTAGATCTCTAGGAAATGAAATTCTCAAGTAATGACCTCGATTTATTTCTTCTATTGCGTAACTAATTTCGTACCGATTTAAAGGGGGGAAGTTAGTCGCCTGTTGAATCTCGTTTTTTAATTGCCTATGCAAAGATAATGGGATAATATTTCCAAAATCATCTCTCTGACCTTCAAATAAAAAAGGTTGGATAATTGATACGGAATAGAAAGCCCAATCTTCCTGCTCAAATTGCGGTATTTTTGTTGTTTCAATACGTATGTCGATAAAATTAGTACGCGAATTAAAAGTAATATTATTTAAATTATTTAACGGTCCAAATTTTTGAATACCCGTAAAATAAGTGTCTGTTGGAATTTTAAAAAGATCTGCTAATGGATTTTGAAATTTAATTTCCATTCCTACCGGTATTTCTAAATTAAAATATAAATTATCTTCATCATCGGAAGATATCGCGGTTTTTAATCCATCAAACTGTCTTGGTTTACATCGTTCTAATAAATCACGTATAATTAAGTGTAATGTGAACGGTTGAATTTCATTATTATATTGTCTTTCTCCCTCATATCTGCCCGCTTCAAAAACAATCGCGTAATTATTCCATTGTATTTGTTTAATAACAGGCTGAGATGGTGGATTAATGGGTATTGGGAGAGAACTTGGTAGAATATTTTCTTCGGAAGGATTTAAAACTTTTGGTTGGTTGACGTCTTCATTAATATTTAGAATTAAAGGTTCTGTTGTTAAAATGTTGTTTATATTTTCTTCTAGTTTAAAATTTGGCTTTTCTTCTAAATTTGTTTTTGGTTCAAGTTTTGGTTTTTCCTCTTGTTTCACTTCTGGTTTTAGTTTCGGTTTCTTGTTAATTTTCTGTTTTTTTTCTCCTGGGTTGTGATTGTATTTCTTCCACGGGAATTTGTCGTGGTAAATATTTTTGTTGATATTTATTCACAACTAACGCCTTTTTAATTCGTACTTCGATAAAATTTGTTGCGTAAGTTAAAGAAATAGTTTTAGCGTGATTCGAGAGAGGATAATTAGAAAGATAATCACTGTCGACAAAATCATTTTCTCGAAATTCCAGAACAGATGCTAGGGGCGATGCTTGAGGTATTCTTACTTGCACATCTTTTTGTAACTGTATTTTTAATTTTGAACTGTCTTCGTTTTCGTCAACTTTTACCGTATTCATATGTATTTTTCCTTTAAGTGATTGATTGGCCTCAATAGTTTTAGCAAACTCGTTGAGTATATTATTTTGAAGAGATGTTGGAATATTATTCTTATTTCGATCTAGATCACCCTCGTAACGTTTTGGTGGAATTTCAATTTTAATATAATCCCATTGATTTTCTTCGGGTGAAATAACATCTGACACGTGCCCTACTTGGAAATGCGAATACTCATTTGTTATATTCGAATAAGTTTCAGGAAGAATTATTTCTGCTAATGCGCAAGACCATTTTTCATTATTAAAATTAAAAGGTTTTGCTAATTGAACTTTAAAACTAGAAGGTGTATTTTCCGGGTAAATATCGGGTGATGCGTTCGAAGGTAGAAATACTACGAAACTTGTCATCTTTATAATGCCAGTTTCAGTTGGGCGACATCTCGTTTTATACTAATAAAAGATTTAGCGTGATAGATCGAAAGGATTGTGATTTGAACTTGAGACTGTTTGAATAACGTCCTGCAACGCTACCGATCTACCACGCTAAACCTTAACATGAAAGAGTTAAAATATCTATTTTTTTACGTAGGAAAAATAATCACAATATATTAGAAAACATATTTATTCACATATTTTCAATTATTTGACAAGTTTGTTCAAGATTTTCCAAAACCTCAATGGGTGTTTCAACTTGATTAAGAGTTAAAATTTGATTATTTTTACAATATTCTTGAAAAAAAATAATTGCTTCCATCTGCTCATCAGATGGCATGACAAAGTCTGGTGGAAATACAACATTTGATTTCATTGTTGAATTTAAAGTTTCTTCGGACTTAATACCAGTTGTCTTTTTTTTACGTTGAATTTTCTTTGGAGTTCCAGTACCATTAACAAACTCATTTAACCATTCTTGATGTTTTACGTTAAACTCGTTCAAATAATAAATAATTTGATCGTCTAATATTTCTTCTTTGGTTGTATATTCTGGTTTCTTTGAATGAAGACAATCGCAAACATCAATACGAATTTGATTTTTATAACTACTCGATAAGTGATCCATTAAGTGTTGTTTAAAAATTGTCTTGTCAAGACATTGTTCTTGACAAATCCAGCATTTAACATTAAAGTTTAAATTATCAAAGAAATTAAAAGCGTGTTTGCGACATGGCTCATTATAATAACAAGGATTCTCGGTAGGCGATTTGCATTTAATTTCTGGTTTCCCCATAAATAACTTCATTTTTTTAACCTTTAAAGAGCTCGATTTTTGAGACGTCTTACGCTTACACATATCCTTTGACTTTTAAATGTAAAAACAATTATTATTTATAGAAATAGTTATTATTGCAAGTTTAGACACGTTTATTAGCTGTTTAAAGTATTTTGGGTGGGGCCAAAACCGCCAAGGGTATAAAGCGAAGGTCGCGAATTCGTTTCCCCATCTCGCAAATAACTAATTAGCATTTTAAACCGCTAAAAAACGAAAAAAACGAAAAAACGATATCAGAAGTAAATAAGTGGAAGTATTTGGTGGGGTTACACATTACCGCCGATATCTCGGTTCGACCTTGTCCGATCGTGACCAAACTTGTTGATTTGATAGACCGAGGCTTAGTGGTTGTTGACAGGTGTCAGGCGTCGAGGTCAAAGATTATCTTCAAGGTGAAATTTGAAAACAAAAATATTTTCGATTTTTCCAAGGACAAAAATTTTTTAATTTTTGAAAATATTTTTGGGGTGTGGGGGGGTTGTTTTGGTGGCCATCTTGGCGGCCATCTTGGAAAAAAGGGTTCATATTTAGTTATTCTCTACTACTCTTGTCCACCCTTTTAAGGATTTTAAAGTTACATGAAGGTCTACTTACCACCCGAGTGTGAAAAAAATTGGATATAAAAACCTCGGGTAGTCTACTTTTAAGAGTAAAGCGGATAAATACATGCACGAAATGAAATAATGATATCGTGCAATTCCATTTTTTTTACTACCAAACATTTTAGGGTGTAGATGCCTTTGTAATGCCACTTGATTTGTCGCTTTTTTATGACGTTAATAAATATTGGCCAACGAATGTATACGATGACAGCGACACCTATTTCTTCTCTCCAACCCCAATTAAAACCACTAAGGCGACAACTGATGTGGTTTCGATAGAGTTTGAAGTTCGTGACTTTTTTATTACTTTTCTTACAATTTTGATAGCTATTGTGAATGTTATTAAACACTAGAATTAGTGACGCTGAGGCCTAGGAGCAACAAACACAAGGAGAGCGCAGCTAGCCTTTAAACACGCTAACGAAGGGTTGTGTACGAATTTAATTGGACGAGCGTCACGAGCCTTTACGCTGTCCGTTTTACAGGCGGGGGAGAAGACAATTTCCGAATTTTCCCCTTCCGACAGCAGCAGGCGCTAAAGCGTCTAGCCAATGAAAAACGTACACAAGAAAATCCACGACTTTTGACGGGTTGCGTTCTCCTTGTGTGGGGTGTTGTGTTTGTTGCTCCTAGCTGAAGACATGGAGGACAAACGTGTTTTATTTACAATACATACATTTACGAGTGGAGCTGTTATATTGTCGCTCCAACCTTGGAAGGAGAGACGGACAATTGAACCACCCCTATCGCAAAATATGGGTATTACTCGGGACGCCACCGCTAGGCGGCCCCGCGTCGCTCCATGAGTATAAAGATTCCGAGAAGTTCCGCATATGAAAAACTCCTTATCATTTTGCACGGAACAATATTACGACCATATCGAAAGCCTTTTTCCACCAGAAGTATATCAATACAAATGGTTTAAAATTATTCTTATTCGCCATTAATAGTTTGGAGATAAAAATGTTAAATTTTAAAAATATACATTTTTTGGTAAAGGGATGTTACAGCGAGAACGCAAAACTAAATATAAAACTGAATTTATCTAAGAAAAGGATGAAACAACCGGGAAGGTTTCGTACAATTAGTAGCCGCGATTAATTTCTATAATAAACGATCGAAAATCGTTGGTTACAATGGGCGGAGACCGGCACCAAATGAAATAACGTTCTACTCTCCTTCACAATAAAAATGCAACTGACTCTTTTTATTTGATTTAAAAAAAAATCGTTCATTGTTTACATGACACGCGTTATTTTTTTAGCAGCTCGCGTCTTATATTTTATGTGAATTCGCGCGCTTAATTTCGAATATACAAACGTTGAAATGATATGTGATTTAACAAGGGAACAGCTAAATTGGAGTTCAATTTAAGGTTGAAATTAGTATAAAATTAGCATGCAACCAATTTTAAAGATAATTTAGTGTAAAATTAGGATAACAAACATGGAAGTATATAATTTTAGTACCTAAATTAAAATTCTATAAGTCTTGTATTAAGGAAAAAATTTCATACTTAAATATGACTTAACTCCCAAATATAGAAGATTCTTTAATTTGAAGCTAAGATTATACCAAGGTTTAAAAAGTTTTCAAATAAGACTGCAATAAGAGATAATTTAAAGTAAATCATTTCATAAAAACATGGAAAAACACCTGCATTTTATAACTATTTATTTCCAATATTGTGGCACCTTAAACTTGTCAACTTAAAGCTTAAAATAAACAGCTTTGGTTTTGGAAAGTTAAGTCTTAGAACTAAAGGCATCAACGGACTTTTCTACGCGGAAAATTAGTTCAGCCGAAGGCGGGAAATTTGATAGAAGGAACTCTAAGAAATTTAGACTTTTCACTTAACATTTTTTGTACTCAAGATTCAGTATTAGGAAGGCGGGTCACCACGATTCCTACTGTCGACATCAACAGGAAATCCTTTAGAATTGTTTGTTGAAAATACGTAAAAAGCTGTGAACTATATTGTACTCGCGCATGCGCAGTTATTATACTGCGAAACTTATTTGCTAAATGAGTATTATTAATGGAAAATAAAATGACCGATGAATTATCATAGAATAATTTTTATACTTCTCCAGTTCTCAGATTCTCCGGCTCTACTTTCAAATTACCAAAGCCACAATGTGTGGTACAGTTTGCGCTCATAAAGCTATACCTTTGTCAAAGGCAGAACTGGGGGGTAAGAATTAACGGTTAAAAGCTATCGCTTTTGAAATAATATTAATTTTAAAAAGGTAAGGAAATTAAACTACAATTGTTTTAGAACATTTATGAAATTTACTAAAATATATTTTGTGTTTTTAAGATATTACTAAAGAACATATCTAAATTTAAATTGTCGTCAATATCTGTTCTATGGTAAATCAAACATTTGCCTTTATACTGCTTTCATAAAAGCATTTCATAATTAAGTTGTATTGCCTTCAGAGTAGATTAGCTCAAAAAATATCGTAATGTTTACCAATATTAAATTAAATCACTTTAAAAGGCATGAAAATTTAAATTTATAAATGCAAAAATTGAATTGTAATCTTTAGACATTTTAATCATGCTCATTTATATTCTAGGTCTTGTCGCTGTTTGTAATTTCCATAACTTCAGTTTGTCTTTTATGGACCTACTCGGAAGATTTGAAAAAGATAAGAGTTGGTTCAGCCAGTACTGCTCTGAAAATATTCGAAAGATTTCTTCGTAACGGGTGGAATTTTATATCGTACGCTTTCTCTGAATGTAAGATAATCTCAACTTCCTTTCGATAATAATCTAAGATGCTAATAAAAACATAACAGTATACGGATATATACCGAGTTTTCTGGGTAAGACATAGAATGACAGCACCAATATTATTCAACCATGGACTTAATAATGTATACATTACTTAGTCCTTGATTCAACCCATAAGTCCAAATTTTGACCAAACACTTCTATATGGCGATTCTAAAACTTTGCTATTTTCCCAAATAATATTTAGATCGGAATATATTAGTGTACAACGATTCAGTGTGAACCGTTGCCAGATTTTTTCACTATGAAATGTGGCTTCTGAATGTCGAATACCCACTAATTAGGAAGATGATTTATTTAATTTTTACAATTTGTTGCACAATTCCAATCGAAACAAATTATTTAATTTACAACTACGCTTTTTATTTTAGCGTTGTTTAAGATTCCTAAGAAAAACCACCTGAAATGTTTGTTGATGTCATGGACAGTGTTTATATTTCTCTTCATGACCTACTTGTCTTCGTTTTTGAAATCTGAGTTCACAGTCTCCGACTATCTAAGAATAGAAACTTTGGATGATTTAGTTAGTTCAAAGAAAATGCATGCCATCCTTGTGGATAGTTCTCAAGAAATACGTCATCTCAAATCAATAGTAAGTACGTACTATTCGTGTCTTTAAATACGAAATCTAATTTTCTAATTACTTTTGTAGCAATCGTATGACAAAAGAGTTCAAGAACTTTTAAGTAGAACAGAAGCGAGAGATGGTATAATAGATCCTTTTGACTTCCTGTCACCTGACCTCTACACTGACAAAATTCAAAAGCAAAACGGAGTACTCATAACAATTTTCAAATTGATAATGCTCTCATTGGGAAACGCAATTAAAACCAATATGACCGAAGGATTGAAAAACGGAGTCATTTACAAGAGCACCACTAAATTGAATTCTAATTCATTCGTCATTGGTTTGACACCACCATTCTCCAGAGATCTCATGCTCAGAGAAACTTTCAATCAGATGTATGTATCAATTTATATTTTATCTATTTTGCCTTAAGATATTGTTTTAATCATCAGTGATCGTGTTTCTTCTTATCAATAAAGTGATAAACAGAGCTTTATCAATTGGTCAATTGATTGCGTTAGTGGTTTAGAGGTTTTTTAAAGGCACATCAAGCAATATATGGACATAATTTTACAAACTCATGGGGAGTGTTTTTTCTGGCGTTCGAGCTAAATTTGTTTCAGTCAAAGAAAATCACATTTTCTTATTCATCTGAGAAACACATAACTGATAGTTTATTTTAAATTTAAATCATAAAATCTAAACTACAAAGTAAATTAATCAACTATTAGCATTTATTTAAACAAAATACAGAAAACTATTTTTAATACATTTACCAAATTTAAATGCTGATTTCCGGATGAAAAATCTTTCGGAAAATGATTAAGCTTTTCTATATTAATGAAATTTTCTATGATAATTACCCTGAAATAAGATTGCCAACTTTTTTTGGTGACTGGTATAGTGACGAAAGGAGTATTTGACAAAGTCATTTTATCGAATAAATAAGGAACATATATAAGGACCTATCAAATAGGTAGTCCCTCGTTAAATTGTATATGATTACTCACAATTATTAATTTAAATTTTTAGGATGACAAACAACATGGATACAAATTTTTTGCATTTTATGGATTATGAGTTTTTGTTTCACTTGAGAGATTTTTTCTGGCAAATGCCTGTTGAAGAAGTGAAAGCGATCAGCCTGACTGACTTGGACGCCATCTTTTGGTTTCTGCTTTACGGAAACTCAATTGGCTTTGCCATTTTGTTCATTGAAGTAATTTTGTCATTTTTTTAAATCAATCTTGCAATTTGTATCATGGGTTCGGTTAAATAAATAAAAATTATTTATTTTCTACCTAAAATCTGAATAAAAACGGAATATAGTCTCTTTTAATCGAAGCCCGGTGGCTATACAAATGTTAGCCCTTACCTTCCACACTTTTCGAAAATATATTTATGAAAATCTTTGATCAATGGATGGATGTTTCTGAAATTTGCGATCGAAATAGACTTCTATAAGATAAGTAATCTGTAAAAGTTATTTGCATTTTGCCAAAATTGGGACATTCTGTAGATTTTTGGACACATAATGTGTTCAGAATAGCTTCAAAATAATAAGCCGTTTAAATTCCCAGCATGTGGGCCCTAAATTCCGAACTTAATATAGCGCCAGCAAGGGAACGATATCCCACTAACTATCGTTAGACTAATTTACTTTAATTTAATCTTCATCAAGGACACCAAATGCCCGATGTCTGGGTTCCCACGTGCCAATAATTTCATGATAGATTTTAAGCTAGGGCACGATAGCACATTTCGAGTGATGGGTAATTTTTATTTATCTTCGAAACGGTGTGAGAGACGGCCAATACCCAATTTCTGGGCCCCTAGTTACCAAATTGTTACAGCGAGTTTCAGTCTGTAACCGGTCAGTTGTCGTAAGCTCTCCCACAAGGTCAAAATTGGTGTTTTTATTGTTAGAAGAAAGCGTTTGATTTTAAAAACTACCAAAGACTATTCAGAAAAAACAACATTATTAAACTAATCGTTTTCGTAAACGCCAAAATGCAGCGCTTTTCTACACATTTCAAAATATAACTTAGTTTACGTAAAATATGATTAACGAATTACCATGTTAAGCTCCCTAAGTGAAAACACTAATTTTGCGGCATAGCAAAATGATTTTTCAATTTCGTATAAAAGCATCAAATTTGGCATGATGGCTTGAAATCGAGTCACTTCGAATTTTACCCATGAACCCCTAAAATCCAAGATGGCGGCCAAAATTAACCATTTTCTAATATTGTTGTCTGATTGGATTGATTTTAACTTCCGACAAGTATTTTTCGGTGCTGAGTAAGAATCTGAAGTTAAAAATAACAATAATGCATATTTAAACTAGTTAAAAATTCAAAATGGGGGCCAAAAATAATATTTTTAATTTTTTTATTATTGTTGTCGGATTTCACCTATTTTCAATTAAGATAATAATTTTCGGGTGATGATTACAAATTTGAAGTTAAAAATTACAAATTCCATATTTAAACCAATTATTATCCAAAATAATCGTCAAAATTAACTTGTTTGTAGTTGATTTGTTTCCCGTTTCCATAAATACAAAAAATTTGAGATATGAAAGCATTTATCTATCCATTTCACCGTGATAAATATTCGGTTTTGTTTGATCTATACAGTCCTTTCGTTTTACTGGTCCGGTAACATTTTAACATCTTATTTTCGAGGTCAATATGCACAGAACGATGCGCTCAAAAATTAAATAAAAGATGTCATGGAATCTGTTAAAGCAGTAGCGTCACCAGCAATAGGCACAGGTAGGCAAGTACCTTCGTTCAAATATTTTGGGCCTACTTGGGGCCCTAAAATTTCAAAAAACTTTCCAATAGGGCCTTAAAAATGTCTGCCCGGGTCTTGATTTGTTTTGAAATTTAATATATTTTCAATGTTGTTGGATCGCTGTCGAGGTTGCGTTATTAATAATCGCTTGATGCATTTTAGGTGTTTCCTAGTTTCGACGAAAGTGTGTAAACGCGATAACTTCTCAACCGTTGGTTTTAGAGGGATAATTTTTTTATTTTCTAAATATGAACCAACCCTAGTGAATTCAAGAACGCGTGAGTCAGTGCCGTAGAACCAATATCTAAAAAGTTGTCAAAAATGAGTTTTGACGGTTCCCGCCAAACTATTAATTCTTGGCGGACGAAACCGATAAATAACGAAAGATATTGGAAAATATATAATAGTTGCAATTGGTTTCATCGATCTATTTATTATAGTTTTCTAGCAGAATTAAAAAGAGGGTAAAAATTTCACCTGTCGAAGACTTTTTAAACAGAGTGTACCCTGGTGAGAGCGTCTGCGACGACGTTAATTTTCCCCGGCTTATATTTAATAACCATATCGAAGTCCTACAAAAAAAGACCCCAACGGGAAAGGCGTCCCTGTGGGTTATTCACATTTCGGAGCCATTGTAGTGCAGCATGGTCCGACATGACCACTCAAAGAAATGCCTGAAGTGCTTGACGGCCCAGACTACTGCCAAACACTCTTTCTCAGTGGTAGTATAATTTCGCTCGGCCACCTGCAGCACCCGGCTAAAATTCCCTATTAGAACTTCTACGTTATTATTTACTTGCATGAGGGCAGCTCCTAGCCCTGTATCCCACGCGTCGGTAACCAGAACAAAAGGGCCGCCCTCCTTAGAGGTTGCTAAAGAAGGGGCACTCAACATAGCTGATTTCAATTGATCGTACGCGGTCTCATGCTCCCCCGTCCAGGCCCATTTCCCTCTACCTTTTTTAAGATTATACAGCGGGGACGCTATTTCCGCATACCCTTCTATGAAACGAACGAAGCGAACCTTAAGAAGCGCTCCAATTGCTTAACATTCCCCGGCTTCGGATAATTCTTAATACCTTGTAACTTAGCAGGATCACTCCTTACCCCTTTAATAATATGACCAAGTACCTTGGCCTAGGCCTGACCCAGTGGCGCCAATCGCTTTTTTCCCCAATGGGGGCCGAAGCTCACTAATAAACTTGGAATGAGGCTGCTGGCAACACTTTCTTGCTATGGATGCTTAAAAGTAAATGGCCTTTAACATCGGCGGTTTTACCAATGGGGGCTTCGGCCCCGCCGCCCCCATGGGATCGGCGCCACTGGCCTGACCAAAGATACACTTGTCTAATCATAATGTAAGACTTGCCTCGGATAAACATTGAAGTACTTAGCGAAAAGCCGTTAAATGCTCCTCGCACGTTTCGTGCCCCAACATTATGTCATCAAAATATACCACTATACCATACAGTCGCATATCTTTCAGCACCCTCCTCAAAAGCCTATTGAATGATGCCCCGCTATTGACATGCCCGAATGGCATCCATAAAAACTCAAAATTACCGGCATGAGTCGTAAACGCGGTTTTCTCGATGCTGTTCGGGTGCATGCTGTCCCTGAACTTAAATTCAAATATGACACATAGCGAGGTCTCCCCAACACGACTATCAGCTCGTCCATCCGAGGAATCACTTCGGGGTTCTTCAATTCGACCGCGTTCAGATTACGATAATCTACGAAAAGCCTATCAGTACTAGCGACGGGTTTAATTTGGTGAACATAGTATGGGGCCTCCTTCTTTGGGATCAATACCACTGGAGCAGCCCATGAACTATGCGAGGGCCTGATAATTTCTTTATCCAACATCCCATCTAAATGCCTTTCGATAAACACCTGCTTCTGACGGGAAAATCTGTAAGGGCGTTGAGCGATAGGAGTGGTAATTTTATTTGTGACACCCTTCGCTAGTCCTACTACAGGAGCAAAAACTGCTGAGAACTCCTCTAGCAAACTACCTAAATCGATATCTGCTCGGAGGTTAACACCGTAACTTTGACCACCCTGACAATGGTAGCGACCACATCCCCCGACAGGTCTTTTATCCCCTTGCCCTCACTAATGAAAAAACCGTCGAACTGGTTTAAACTACCCCAACAAGATAGTACCCGTTGCATAATCTATTTTCCCGTGATGAGCTATCAAAGAATCCCGCCCCAAGATTGCATCATAGGGCATATCTGCAATAACCCGGAACGTTTTAGTAAAGGGTTTACCTTTTATAGACACGGTAAACGTTGTCTGATCTAATACGGCGGACTTACATCCATTTGCTAAAACAACTTCCTCGCATACAGCCAAGGGCTGCCATTCCGGAAATAAACGAGACCAGAATTCCTCTGATATAAAACTGAAATCAGCTCCTGAATCTACCAAACTTTCAACAGCTATTTTTAAGGGCAAGACCACCTCTATCCTGGCCATTCGCTGCGGATAATTATAAATTACATTAACTGAGCAAACTGCGGTATTTTTACGCTGCGGAGACAAACCACCCCGGCTTATCTATGGCCCTACTATTTTTTTGGGATCGTGCGGAGTCATTTTAAGCACAAGGAGCAGTACTCCGTACATCACCGGAAGCCAAGGTATGGCCCTGCACCTGGTAAGTATTTGCACCTGAAGGACCAAACCGAGACGAGTGGGCACCAGCGCCACTACTGGCCCGACAACCAACCGTTAACGGCTCGTCGGCCTGTTTAGGTTTGGCCAATATGTGTCAGGCAATTGGTATCTCGATTTAAAAATCATCCACCTTACTACCATTATTACAATAACTGAGATTTACGCACGGGCTCAGACCGTCAAATACCGTGTCCAAAAAATCTAGCAGGTCCCATGCCCGAGTCCACTGCTTATTAATAGCAATCATATCAGTGAAATATTGCTGTTAACGTTGAGTTAGTCGACACATTACTCCCCTTTCATAGTCGCGGGAGAAGTATTTACTTAAAATCAATGTCTGAAAATGGTATAAGCTTGTAAATCTAGCTTCATTTAAATTATACCACGCCTCAGCCTTATCCGTAAGCGTAGAGAGTACCGACTTTATCAACAACTCATCGTATGTTAAATCATTGCTTTGAGCAAATCGAATAAGCCGCTGTATATGCAGTTTTGGGTTTTCATCCGACTTACCCGAAAACCAAAAGTTCGGGGTAACAGGTCGTCTTGCTGCCTTTGCCCAGCCAGTAACGCCCCGATCAATTCGATAAACACATGCATGTCGGAATTAGCCGGAGAAGTTTCATTCCCTTCAAACGACGGCCCCTCCTTTCATGATGTATCTTCATCCCCTGCCATATCTCCACTATCCACGCAGTGCCCGTACTTCCCACACAAGCTGTAAAACGCAGTGTTAAACCCTCTAATCGTTACCTGCGTAGAATCCAAAGAGCTACTACCTTATTATGACCCATTAACATCTGTTACATCTATTGCGTCACCTCTTGTCAAACCTCTAGCTGGCACACCGTGGTCCATAAACCACCATTAAAAAACTTTAATTCAACAAAAAAAAATAAAAGACAGTAAAACGAAACTTCAATAATTTTAAAGCAGAACTCACTTTAATTTATTATTTAAAAAAATCCCAAATAAATACCAATAAAGTATTAAAATAATCCGGTAACCAAGAAGCACCCAATAAATTCAAAGTACGGTGATGGCAAAAAAACCCAAAATGGCGACGGCCGTATAGGACAAGGCTTATCAAAAAAACCTTCAAACTATCAATGCGAAAAGGGGATAAAAACTAGCAAATACCCTTTCCGAAAATTAAACGTATATCAAAAACAGCCTAAAGATACCACACCGTACCCAAGGTTACAATAACTTTTGATTAAAAAAAACCCTATCACCGTTGCCACCAATTATGTAGCGTATCCCAAGATGTTGCTGCTGATAAAGTGCCTCGAGGAGGCGGATACGCGTAAACAAAAATTAATACTAAGGCTTAAGCGAAAAGGAAGAAATGACTCAAACCTCTGGAATTACAAACGAAGAATCCCTCGTTATAGTTGTCTCTTCTCTATCTTCCTCCAACTGGAGTCTCCTTCCCGCTAAACCGGCATCACAGGGCTGCCAGGCCGGGAAACGACTACCTAAAGGGCCAGCCATGGCTACAGTACCTACTGGTGGCGCTACTGGGTTAGAGTTGTCCGTGTAGACTCCGTTAGAGTAAATGTAACACGTTACAGGTAGTAACTATTCGATACAAAAAAAACAAAGCTCAACTGGAGTTGGTTTATGCTATGCCAAGAAAACACCAAGAAAACACCAAGGAACAGTAAACATGTTCAGCAAAAAGGAAGAGCAAAGATGTATAACAAACCGCTTACGCATTATTTGCTGAAAACGATAAAACATTTAACGAGCTTGGAGTACTTTCGTATGTAACACTCGCAAGACTTGATGAAGGGATGGGTATAGAAGCGTCGATGGTGGCCAATATTGCTAAACTAACCGAGAAGCCCGCCTTACAGGCGGGCCCTCAGCTAGTTGTGTGTTTCGAGGCACTCCACCCCAGTAAGGCCCTTCCTCCCCCTTTTTCCCATGTGATAATTACCGTGGTACCCTCTCCCCCTTTCATCCAAGCGACAATGTCCGTGGTACGCTTTTCAACCTCGCAGTCGTATCAAACCCCCCCTGTAACCCTTTAAACCCCCGTATCCAATGGCTGATGCATAAAGGTTACGGTAGTAACGTACGCCGAGAGAGCCTCGGAACTTTCAAATCGGAACGACCCTGAACCCCCCCCCCCCCCCCCCCCACCTCCCAGTTTCCGAAACTCACAGGCCTTCTGAAACTACCCTTTAACTCCCCCCCTCTGAAATTCGAGGTGGAGAGAGAGAAAATTTCGGGTGCATTGATGGTTGGGACAAACACGGCCCAACTCTCAGGGGCGACAGATTTTGAGAAAATAGATAGTCGAACCACCTCAGTGAAAGGCTTCTTCCTCGCCGCCCCGCCTTCGCCTTCCTTACTGACTAACCAAAAGCTCAAAATAGATAGTCGAACCACCTCAGTAACGAAGCGAAGGCCAGCAGCTTCTCTCTCGGTCCTGCGCTGGCTTCGTGACAGACTAAGCAAACATTCCTGAAAGCTCGGACGTACGACGACGACGACCAACGTACCAAGCGCTCCTTATAATATAGATACGACTTATTGTGCAAGTTGAAGTACAGGGTGGTTTTTTGCTCCAAAAAGGTCTTTTTTTAAACTATGTTTTCCAGACACTTGCTGACAAACTTTAATCGATTTCGGAAATTATTTTAATGTTTTTCCAAAACTTAATTTTTCACCGCTAGGTGATGGAATTAATTTGCCAATATGAAAATCGTAGAGCATCATCGAAAACATAAGAATTTCGTTCGTTCGAAAAAATTAAACGAATATTTCACTGAAAAACACGACTTGAAAAAGTGACCAGTTGGGCTAGCTAAATGTGTATTCCTTTAATTTATGTTATTTTTGTTGTAATTGTACTATGGTATTTTTTCCTTGATAATTTAACATTTCTACAACATTAATTAAATTGGGTAATTATCCCATTAGCGCTAAGTATGTACTGTACACTTGACAGATATTTCGTCAAACGCACCTTTTACTCAGGGGTTAGACCTTAGTCACTATAAGCATTTTAATTTAAAATAAATCTATGACATTGATTGCGAATATGACTAACTGAAGGCATAGAATAAACAACTACATGGAGACTTTGGTAGCTAAATAAACGAAATTAATGTCTGAAGGTCAGTGAAAACCGCTCGTAAATTAGGTTTAAAATTTAATGCATGCTTGGGAGATTTAATCGTGGTAATAATGCCTCAATATCCTAGAGCGGATCTTACGGAATTAGTTGCCATTTACTACGCAGAACCCAGGTAGCACCATCACGTACATATTACGTGTTTTATCGAGGTTTTTATAACGTATAAGAAACACGTTTGTTAAGCGTTGATCATGTCACCAGTTAGCACGTGTTTCACCACGTAGTTTTTAAGTGTTAAATTACGCGATAAAAAAGCGCCTATTAATTTCAATAAGCATTAAGTTTGAAAACAATAACCGTGGTTGTTATTTAAATTATACCGTATTAATCAGCGATTTTGCGTGTATTATTTCGCGTACATTAATTAATCGTTTTTTTGGTTAATCAATCGGTTATTTATTGCATATTTTGTGTATAAAAATTGGTTATTTTGTGTGCAATAATAAGTTGGTTTTAGTGCAATTTAGTTGGCTATTTTGGGTGCATTAATTGGCTTTTTTGCGTGCATTTATTGATAATTTTTCGTTCATTTATTTGTTATTTTGCATGCATTTATTTGTTATTTTGCGTGCATTAAGAAGTTGTTTAATTGGTTTAATTATGTGATGAAAAGGTACACATTTCACGATGAGTTTTCGTCTAATACTAGATAGAATAAAGTTTTTGGGATACAATACATTTATTGATTATGTGTTATACTGATAAATAATTTTTCAACAGTGCATATCTTAACTTTCATTCTCTTTAGGATTAGAATGTATAAGAGGGTAAAAGATAGTTTAATGAATATCAAAAACATATTAAGGAACAACTACTATACCTCTTCAATGCAGTAATTCTTCAATAGATCTCCATTCTCTATAGTTCTGCCCAATTATCTAAAAAAATGTATGTGAAGGACATACATTGTATATTAAAATTTAAGATATACTTATAGATAATTTCATTAAATTAATGATTAGACCTCAGAAAAGAAATTTTCAAAAACATATTTATAAATCGCTTTTGAAATCTTGAAATGGAGACCTTTTCAGCGTTTGAAAGTCAAAAAATCCTTCGGAAAACAGTACGCCATAAATAAAGAACCGCTTTATATACACGAAAAAAGGTTAATGCACGCCAAATAATAGTTAAATGTATTCGAAATAATTTCTTCATGCACGCAAAATAAGTGCTTATTACTCGAAAAATAACGTCTTATTGTATGCCAAATATCCGCTTAATACACGAAAACAAACAGCATAATTTACGCCAAATATCCTATTTATACACGGAAAATATCGCTTAATATAAGGAAAATAACCAATAAGTTCAGGCAAAATAACGAATTAATTAACGCAAAATAACGAATTAATTAACGCAAAATAACGAATTAATTAACGCAAAATAACGAATTAATTAACGCAAAATAACGAATTAATTAACGCAAAATAACGAATTAATTTACGCAAAATAACGAATTAATTTACGCAAAATAACGAATTAATTAACGCAAAATAAAGAATTAATGCACGACAGTAACTTATTAATGCACGGCAAATATCCCTAACTACGTGAAAAATGACCAATTAATGGACGCAAACAGCAAATTAATGTACTCGAAATTTAACCGCTAAATACACGAAAAATAACTCCTTACTACACAGCAAATACTAGCTTAATACCGTATGATTAAATGTAATTTAAACTTAATAACCACATTGTATAATCGGTAAGTAAGCATAATTTAACACTTAAAAATAGAGACTTGGCACTCCGTAGCTTTGGCCATGGCCGCCATTGTTGTCATATTTTTCTCCCCACGATAAAAACTATTAAAAACTGTGACGTAGCACTGCCAAGTCCCTATACCTGTTGAAAGTTAAGAGGGTGTAAACTAGGAGCAACAAATACAGCACCCCACACAAGGAGAACGCAACCCGTCAAAAGTCGTGGATTTTCTAGCGTAAATTTTTCATTGGCTAGACGCTTTAGCGCCTGCTGCCGTCGGAAGGGGAAAATTCGGAAATTGTCTTCCCCCCGCCCGTAAAACGTTCAGTGTAAATTCGTACGCAACCCTTCGTTAGCGTGTTTAAGGCTAGCTGAGTTCTCCTTTTGTTTGTTGCTCCTATGTGTAAGGAAGGTGATAAAAATTTTGCATAGTCAAAGCTACGCCCAAGGGAGGGGTTTTAAAAGGAACCATTCACTTGTCTACGCCCTTGGTTATTTGTCCACCTTCTGAAACCTCAATTACCAATCTACTGATATATTTTGCAAATATATCCGGTTTGGCAGGAGCACGTGTAAATTAGGCATTTATCTACGGAAGCTCAACGTAAAGCTTAACACTTTTCCAACCTAGTTATTTATCTACTATTTATATACGAAAAAACTACCTGTCTGCCAATCTAGTGATATAATCACCATATCTATACGTAGGAAACACGTGTAGTGAAACACATGACTGAATAAGTGTCTTTTATACTAACGTAACACGTTGAAACGACGTATGTATTTTACTTTCTGCAGTCTGGTAATGTAGAACCTATATTCCGAGGTGTTGGTCAGATTAATTACAACTTGGAGAACACGGTGTTGGTTTACTTTGTCGCGTTCCCGCGAAATAGTTGTTCCGCGGCAAGTGTTGATTTGGGGTGTAGTAAATCACGTGTATGGAAAATATTTCGTGCACATAATTACCATTGTTACAGAGCTGCGCTCCCCCAAGGTTTAGTAGATGTAGACGCTCAAAGACGGCTGAACTTCTGCAACTGGCTGCTGAATTCTGTGGAGAATGACCCTCAATTTATCCGCAAAGTTTTATTCTCTGATGAAGCTTCCTTTTCGAGTGATGTGCCTTATAATCACCAGAATCATCGCTTGTGACAAGACGACAATCCACATTGGGAGTTTGAACACCGCCATCAATTTCAGTTTGGACGCTGGAACGTTTGGGTTGGTTTAGTAGCAAACCGTCTTATTGGTTCTGTTTTTCTGCCACAAAATTTAAAAGGGCAGAAATATTTACATTTCCTACAAAACGAACTAGCAGAGCAGCTCGACGAACTTCCTTTAGCCCAACGAGCCAGGTTGTCGTTTCAACAAGACGGAGCCCAGCCTCATTACCACAGAGACGTGAGTGTGTTTCTCGACAACGACCTTCAGCAACGGTGGATAGGGAGAAATGGACCGATACTTTGGCTACCAAAGTCACCAGACCTTACGCCGTTGGATTTCTTTTTTTTGGTCCAACATTAAGGATAAGGTTAAATATTTGAACCATTCTTATAATTTTCGTCGCATTTTGTTAAATAAATTGTTTTTCTGATTGTTTTTTTTAGAAATTATGTATTGTACGTATTTAGAAAAATGATATCTTGAATTATTGTATAATTTAAACCTTTAACTTAAACAATTGTCCGACTTTTTAAAACAAACGTAAATTTAATTTATGACCCTATGCTAATACATTTTTAGCTAAACCAAATTGTCACTTTTTCAACTCGTATTTTTCAGTGAAAAATTCGTTTAATTTTTTAGAACCAACGATATTCTTATGTTTTCGATGACGCTCTACAAGTTTCCCATTGACAAATTAATTATAGCACCTAGCGGTGAAAAATTAAGTTTTGGAAAAACGTGAATATAATTTCCGAAATCGATTATAACTTGTCAGCGAGTGTCCCGTGGCATGTATAGCGTACCACAAAAATGTCACCTTTCTAGAAAAACTGTTTCGAGCAAAAAACACTCGGTATAATAAAACTAAGTTAAAAAGAGCACAAAAATCCAACTCAAGGCAGAGAGAAACCTTTGAAGAGAAAAAGGTCAAAAATCAAATCATACAATAAAAGAACATGGTTTTTCTGTGGAAACGAATCTGGAAAAGAAAGACTGCACGCAGCAAGTACAATCCCAATTGATAGCCGAGTTCGAAGATGGACACTTCTGCTAGGGGTCGGGACATTTAATTTCTGGGTCGTCTTAGTTCGGGAGACATGGTGCAAGGAAAGATTCAGCCAAAAAAACACTAAGCTCTGAAGCCCAAGAATTGATATTAGGAAGAGTATTTGCAGAACTTGTTATGTTTATTAAAGAAACTCAAATAGATAAAACCGCAGCAAATGTTTTCAAGCTTTTCAATCTTACAATACAAATATGGAACAACTCGGTGGACGTAGTGGTTCAAGAATTCTTGCAACACAACAAAAAGAACGCCTGTTGCTCCAATTTTCAGATATGCGTCCACAAAAAACCGGGAAGGATGTGTAATTGGTCTTCGATTATGATATCGGTGCTGCTTTAACGAAAGCTTGCGAAATAATTATTATTGTGAATTATGCACTTCAATTAGCACACGCAACCCAGCTTGTTCGCCGCAATATTTTTCAGGTTTAATGGTATATGCTCAAACACGTAAAATGATAAATGTTTATCGACTTTCGAGTATGGGAGTAAGCATATCATATGATAGATTTATTCGTATTTCTACAGAAATGGGAAATGCCGTGTGTCAACAATATAATAAAGAACAATTCGTGTGCACCCTAAAATGCGAGGTGGTTTGCTTAAACAGAAGCAGTGGATAATATAGACGATTACCCAAGTTCAACAACACCCAGAGTCATATCATGGAACTTCTATATCTCTCTTTCAACACCCTAATTTTAATGGCAAGGGACTTCTTCGAAACATTCCCCCAATTACGGGTTTTAATGTATCTAAGACCAAAATACTTCACAGAAGTGCATCCAGTTTCTTACAGTGTTTAAAGGATCCGCAGCTCCACCAACTAGTATGGCATCTTTAAGCAAGGAAAACTTTCCGCAGCACGATATAGTAGAATACAAGTGGCTTGACTATCACTAATTTTACTATGCATAACGTATCCTGGTCTGCATACCACGCTACCCTACTTTTAACGAAATAATCTGTTATAGGTCCTAGTGTTTTGACTCCTCTTTCCCTCGAAAGTGCTCTTACTACAGCAATGATGAAACATTCAATGGCCGTATTGAAGAACACCGCTCAGCATCTAAATGTTGGCCAAACACCGGTCATCGCTTTCGATCAGCCGTTATTTTTATTGTCGAAATCAATGCAATGTAAGTGGCCCGATAAGTACGGAGAGGACAAGATTGTGGTAATGATGGGTAATTTACATTTTGAATTGACTTTCTTGAAAACGTTTGGCGATTGGCTTAAGGACATTGGCTTGGTTGAGGCTATGGTTCCAGTTGGTGATGGAGAAGCTGGAGTATGTGATTCAGTAGCGTAGCCAGGATTTGGTTTCGGGGAGGCCACAATGAAAAAATGTTACACAAAAAATAAAAAAATTGTACACACAACCATACGGGTCGGGGGGGGGGCACAAGCCCCCTATGCCCCCCTGGCTACGCCACTGATGGGATTCGTTTTTTTTAATGTACCAGGCGGACGCATGAAGTAACCGTATCTGCGCTGTATATACTTCAGAATCGTGCATACCAACATTACTAAAGTCAACCGCAGTGTGGAGAAAATGAGCTTCTCGAGTTTTCAGAATCACGTGATGAAAAAATAAATCCATTGCTTAATTTTAATAATGGGACATAATTTGGTAAGTACATAATCCGAAATAAGCTTTTTAGTTACTTATTTGGTGAATATCATTCAAATCGGATAATAATTAATAAACGAAAATGTTAGTTTTTACCACTACTTTGGTTGTTTAATAAATTTTAAATGAGCATTAATGTTATTTGTTACTTCTAAATCGTACTCATAACCCGAAAATTCTTATCGAAAAAGAAAATCAATGAAATCCAACAATAATAAAACAAAATTAATTTTGGCCGCCATTTCAGATTTTTAATTATTTAAAATGTGCATTAATGTAATTTTTAAATTCAAATTCGTACTCAGCACCTAACAATTCTTATCTGAAATGAAAATCAATACAATCAAACAACAATATTAGAAAATGGTTAATTTTGGCCGCCATCTAGGATTTTAGGGGCTCGTTAGTAAAATTCGAAGTGATTCGATCTCTTATATATTTTTATGGTATTCGAAGCCATCATGTCAAATTTCATGCTTGTATACGAAAGTGCATGATGCATATAATTTACGGAGCTATGCCACTAGACTAAGGTGATATAGGAAAACACCATTCGATTCCTGACATTTCAATCATTGCCAATTTCTATATTTCCAATTACTTCCAGTTAATTTTAATTAGAAAATCATCGACTACAAATTCAGTTATTATTTTTTTCGCTCTAAAAACCACCGGCTGGAGAGAGACCGAGCTTACGGGAATTCCACTCAGTTTTTTACCCCCAAATTTCGTTCCTTAGTTACGGAATTAATTTTTGGCATTTGGCTTTCACAAAATTCATAATTTTATCTCTCTTACGTTTAATTTAATAATTTTTGATTTTGATTCTATTTATTTAACTTTTTTTGCGTTCTGTAATCTAATTTATTTGTTTGTATTGTCCCGGTAACCACCACGTATTCGCATCGAAAAGAAATAAAAGGTGGCGCGTCGGTCGCTCCAAGATGGCGCGATCTAAAGGAAACAAACCAGACGACATAATAGTGAAGATTGAAGATTTCGTACGTTTAGGTTTATTTCGTTCGTAACAATCTACTATTAAATCAAATTAAGGTCGTTTTAAGAGACCTTTTATTTTAAAAATTGTTACTTTGTATGGTTGTAATAACAAAGGTACCATGGAAGGTATGCGGTTTCATCGTTTTCATTCAAAGCTACCAAAATTAGATAAGGCTTGGGAAAGACACATAGTAAAACGATAGTTGTTTGATATTCGCATTTTAGAAAGGAAAATTGCAAATTTAGCTATTCCTGACGCTGGAGTATTTATTAAAAATGTGGTAGTTTTTTTAATCTTGAATTTATCAACAGATCAGTTCAAGCAGTATCCACATTGTTTAAGACCTTCGGAAATTCCTTCCAAGAATCTGCCTATTCGTATGCGTGACAGAAAATCAACCAAAGCATCATAAAACCGAAATAGTTGATACAATGAATGGTTAAATAGACTAAGCTCTCTGTATAATGCCAGGAGAAAAAAAAGAGTATTTATGATAAGGAGAAGAGATTAGCGGAACATTTGCTTACGGATCATCTTGTAGAACCTCAAAGTGGTGGAAAAAATCAGCTGAATGCATTGAAAATGCTTATGTCATTCGTACTTTGGAAAAAGGAATTACAGTAAATACGCATGAAGAACATAAATGTAAAGTAACTGCTAGCTGCGGCATATTGAAACCACAAACTGTTTGACTGGAATTCAATCAATGGAACTTCTTAATGAAATAGTTAAAGAACTTCCAACTGAAGATTTTTGGAGTGTTAAAATTAATTAGTCCACTTTTAATTAAGAAAGGCAGGACAAAAAACTAAGACGAGGGCACAATTTTCCCATTAAAAAGTTGCTAGTGCTAAGGTTCATGTCGAGCGTAAATTCAAAGATTGAAAACGTGCAACATTTTTCATAAAAGCATACCCTGGGATTTATCACCATGTGCTGATAAAATGTTCACTGTTATGAGTGCTGTAGTAAATTTGTCAACATCTATTTTGGCAGATTATAAATTTTATTTGAAAAAATATTTAAAATAAACATATTGCAATTGAAGCATAAGCTTATAAACAAACTCTTTGTCAGTTTTCAATTCAATTATTTGACAGTCATGCTTTTCTTTGAATAAATGACTAGATGCCCTACGGAGAGGCCTAAAATTGCAATGTTTAGTTCCAAAGTTACGTGATGTTGGATCTTCGGGAAATGAAATACTAAAGCCTCTATTTTGTAACCTTCCAGTTTGTCAAATACTCCAGTGAAATTACATGATAACTTCTTAGTTTTCCTCTCCTGGTTGAATACGATTCACTTTGTTTCGATAATGGTAATCTGATTTCAACTGTATTTTTATAAAACAAAAACACTCATAAAAATCATGTGGGCAATAGGTCAAGGCTTACTTCATAAATTAATTTAAAAAATATTCACCTTCAGTATTGAGTATAAATTCGTACCACTTTCTTCCTTGCTGATAATTTTTACAAGAAAAAGGATTTATTAAAATCATTAATTGATTGAACAATGATATTAATGAAGAAAACTCCACGTTTATATTTAACTGTCCTTATCTGACCGATTTGTTTCCTTGAGATCGTAGTTGGGCTTCATCGCCACTAGGTGGCGCTAGTGAAACTTTTCGTTGCGAATAGGCTTTGCCTCTGTGGTTGCCTGCAAATTTTTTTTATAAAATAATTATAATTATAAAGGGGGAAGCCGGGGGGTAGAATATTTGCCTAAGAGAGGAAAATATCGCGCACTCGGCCGATGATTGGCGCTTTCACCTCTCGTTGGTCCTTGAGGTTTCAGTAAACCGCAGCGGTTCATTTCACTGGAGAATATTCAAAATAAAAGTAAAATACAAAAACTTCCTAACACAGCCAAAAGGATTAAAACTAACTGCCTAAAACGTATACAAAGAATGGATAATTTCAGTTCAAAATCTGGTAGTGAAACGTTTCAGGCATTTAGTAATGATATAGTATAAAAAGGTAGTCAGGCCAAAAAACAAGGAAGTAATTCTTTAGTTTTCAAATTGGTAGTGAAACGTTCAGGTATTTATAATATTTATTTTCCAAAATAGATTTTTGAATGTTAAGCTTGTAACAATTACTACATAATTAATCAAGATTTGAGATAAATAAAAAACCAGTTGAATTGTGATCATTTCATTATTTAACAAATAGTCGACATTACTCCACATTAAAATAAAAAAATTATAAATGGGAAAAAGGGTCAAATATTATACAAATCGCGTTCTTTGAACTGATAAACCGGAGTTTATGCTATAAAACATTACGGCTAAGAAGGGACAGATATTAACCATTTAAATTATTTGAATATTAATGTGATACGATTTTGGGAAATATTTCTTTTTTCAACTAGCCTGATAAATAAATTTTGACAAAAATATTCACATTATATAAATTTTTTGTATCTGTCCCTTCTTAGCCGTAATATTTTAAAGCATAAACTTTTTTATTTCATAGAACTGGTTTCTGAATAACTGATCTAGGGCTTGAGAAACTTTAAATGGTTATTTTATTCACAACATCATTAAAATTTGGGATTAACAACTAAATCAAAATCAAAGGGATACTCTTAAAGAAAACTTCTTATTTGTATTTTTACCAAAAAATCTTTCAAGATTTGTGTACAAAAGTTATTGAAATCCAAATCATATTGAAAATGGCTTTCTTGATAACAGATTGATAAATCATACTAGAAATATTTATCCTTGCCCTATAAATGGATTTCAGGTTAAGAGAATGAACTCATTCTAAGAAGTTTTATCAAACACTTTCTTTTTATTTGGAGTTAAAAAGTGAAATTCATTAAAAATCATTTTTCAAATAGCTATCATACCAGAACATTCATTTCATATAAATTGATTTGGGGCTGATGAAATTACACTTCAATCTCAGATTGAGTCGGAAATTTGAGGTTAAAAAAATTAAAATTTATTTAAAATCATAAATAAATTTGTTTTTAGTAACAAAATTACCAATCAGACCAGAAATAATTATTTTTATCCTATAAATTCTTATTGGGTTGAATACCCGCATACTTTAAAAAACTTAACGTTAGCTGTAATTTTCTCCAATAATCTCTGAATTTTGGAGTTAAGTAATTAAATTAAAACAAAATTATGCTTCAATTAGCGGACTAGAAATATTTATTCTTGCCCTTTAAAATGTTTTGGGGCTGGAAAAACTTTACATCAATCTTAAAGACTGGTTGGAAATCACCCAGCGTTCAGTAGCGGCGCTAGAAACAGTCCGGGGTAGGCCTTGGCCTACTTGAAATTTTGGTAGGGGCCTCCCAAATTTAATATAAGGGCCTCCAAAAATTATTTAATATCAAAAAATTGTGTAATTTGTTTGCGAAATAATTTATTTATTTACTAATTTTTCAATATTCAATGCGAGTGATTGGCTTAACGACACCGCTGTTTTTATTCCTTTCAAAGGTACGAGTCACTTTTCTTTGACAGTAGTTTATTTTTTAGTTTTAATTTTTCGCGAGGGCTTCTTTATCCAAATTGTATCTTTAATTTTATCTTTACCAATAAAGGGTTCCTAAACTTACTTTACTTAGTGTACCTACGTACATTCATTTTCGTAAAGTTGTAAAATCAGATGTTAGGGATGTACATGCGAAGTACCGAAGGAGTGAATATAAATAGATAGACTTGAATTCAGTCGTAGAAATAAAAAATAACCATTCATTTGTTAAGTGTTATTAGCTCTAATTTTTTCGTTGCGTACCTATTTTACCCAAAATTTGCACCACTTGCTTAAAAAATAATAATCCGCGTGGATGGATTTGAAAACATTGTGGTGGGGGCCTCCATAATTTTAGGGGGGCGTCCAAATGGTTGGCCTACCCCCCAAAATCCTGGCGCTGCTACTGCCAGCGTCTTTGAGTTAATTTTAATTTTTCATCCCCAAAACAATTTATAGAATAAAAATCATAACGAAAATATGACATAATGTTAATTTTAACTTTATTCGGAACAGTATCAATACTTTGATATAGGTTGTATTTAATGTAAGACTAAGCTTTCTTTGGTTCAGTTGTTATTAATTTCCTCTCAAACGATGCATTTAATAACTTTATATTCATTTGACATTTTCTACTCGTAAAAACGTACTGGAATTTTTGCCATACTTATTTCCGTTTTTAATTATGGCTTAATAAACTGTGTGTGGGAAGGTTTCGAACAAAAAATTAGATTTTTATAATATGTATATTTTATAGCTTAACTAAGAAGTTTCACGAATGGTTAAGGATGCTTTTTGGGGTTCAACGAACCCTTCGGTCTTACTGGGTTATGCCCGACAAAGAAAATTATGAAACGTTTTAGATGAAGTTTTAAATATGAACTTGAGACGAAAATGAATTGTAAAACCTGTTTAGTCCTTTCAGAATATTTCTAACAAGAATAATAATTAAATGTAGAGCATGGACAAGATGAATTATGAACGATGAAGATGGACTGTCAAGTTGAAAATAAGACTTTCTGGTTTTTGAAGAGGAAATTATAACAAACAACATTATAGTTAAAAAGCATGTTATTTAGTTTTTACCATTCCCATCCCAGACGTCGACCGGAGAAGACTACAAAAAAGGTAATTTAATTCAAAAGTTTTCTATTTTATAAGTAAAGTATTAAGAATCGCAAACCAATAATTTTAAAGCAAAAATAGGCGTTTGTCTTACTCTTTACAATGTACAGGATGTTAAACTTGTTCTGAACGCTTATTTGATATCGTACTTTGAAAGTCTAAGGTTATATTTTGTAAGCTGACCAAACATTTTTTACAAATTTACCCTAAAAATGTTTCAGTTTACCCAAACTTGATGAAATTTACCTAAATGTGGTCCAAATTACACATCGTGATTTTCAAAATTTTTCAAAATTTTCGTAGCTAGGACCCTGTGAAACCGAGAAAATCCCATGCTTTTTTAAATGGAGATTTTATTGTTTTAAGTGATCAAAAACATTTTCGGTTGCCATAGCAAATCGAATGGGTAGTGCAATGTCTCCTTTTGGGAAATTTCATATTTAATATAGGTCTGCATTACGCCCGACTTTGAACAAAACACCTCGGGTACTCTCCTTGTTGGCAATGTAACTGCGCAACTGAACTCAGGCCATTAAGTGTATACAAAATGAACCATTCATTTCAGGTTTACTAAAACTTCTAAGAAAATGATTTGGGAAATACCATGTGTTATATTCCCTATGATATTCCTTATAAAACCAGTGCATTTAGAAAAGAGAATTAACACTTTCTATTGTAAGTACTTTAAAAATCCAATATTTCTTTGACGTTGACGTTTCAAATAAATGTTAAACGATTTGCAAATTGTGAAAGTTTTAAGAAAGATTTTATATGTGTAATAGTATTTTTAATGATGAGAAAAAATAAAAATAAAATATAAAGGTAAATTTTGCCACTAACAAAAGTTAACCACTGGCCGTAAACGTCGTACACTTTCGATCGGATGCTTAAAGTAACCACTCTCTAAGTCATATGGCAATATTATGTTCATATTGAATAGAGATGGATCATATCCTAACCACTTTTTTCCAAGATGGCGGCTAAGACGGCTGCCAAAATGACGTCAAAAAACTTTCAAAATCCCCCCACACAGCGACAGGGAAATTTGAAAACCAGTTTCTGGAATTTTACATTGAATGCAACAGGAAAAATTAAAATTATATTTCATCTTTGAATTTGTCCTTGAAGATGACCTTTGACCTTGAAGGCTGACCTCCGGCCATAACCCCTAAGCCTCGATCTATCAACCAGACAAGTTTGGGCACAATCGGGCGTGAAACGGCCAAGATATAAGCGAGTATGTTTGACCCCCGCCGATAAAAAATAATAAAACAATACCAAAAATATTATACTTGAAATAAAACTAAAAATACGTTTAAATTTCAACATCCTAGTTCTATGCTGGTTGACTTAAAAGGAAATCTTTTATTTATCTTTCCGAAATTTTTGGAAAAGCTTTTCCCAGAGCGACAATGTTAGAATAGCTAAATAGGTTTTTAACATCGTAATAGATTTTACTTAATTCTTTATCGGTTTTTGCTCTTTTTCCTTCATCTTTGAATGTTTGTATGGAAATAACAAGAAACAAATTATAACAAAAAGGTTAATTTTAATAAATTAAATCACATTTTAAGTGGGAAACAATTTGGACAATATCAAAATATAATTGACTTTCTTCTACTGAGGGATCTAGACCAAATTCCTTTTGAAATTTTACGATGATATGATTATAATTTAACTGTGGAATAGCGAGTAATATAATTTTTTCAACTCGATCTTCAAAATTTGTTCCATAACCCAACTTACAAGATACATCGTGAGCAATGAATGATTTGCCATGAGGATTCTCACAATTCTCAGTAATTTGAAACATTTTATCAGTGAGGTATTGTAGAATTATGTCACACATAATATTGTTTACCACAAAATTAGATAAATTTCCTGATCAATTTTATGTTTACAATGTATTAATCTATTCCACGCTGCTTGGTTCAGGGTGAATCCATAGTTTGTTGAGTAAAAGAGGTGCTACAAATAAATTTTTCCTCTTGCGTAAGATCGCACCTTACAAGCTTTGGTTTTTGAAACAAACGATATTAATCTTTAATCCTTCAAGAGGTAGCCAGGTGTGAAAACTAGCGACTTCATCTTGAAAGAGACCCGTTATTTCCTTTTCGAATGTAAAAAGGGATTTCCAGGTTTCTAAGCTCAGTTCAAATTCAGCGCAAGTGTCTAGTCGATTTATTTTAATAGATGGGTTAACGTATCCTATCACCGTTACTTCTTGTTTAGGCGAGAGACTGTGAGTTCGAGACATCTTTCTTTTAAATAGGAAACTTTTCCCAGTTTCTCCATATCCACTAATAAACATATGCAGTGCTTCGTCAGAAGAGTTTGAACAGCAAAAATGACTAGCGATTTTATCAAAAATGCTCCTCTGATCTGTTTCCAAATAAACAAGCGCACAAGCTAAGCTGTCAGGAGTTAAAATTAAATTTTCGTTAAAAGCTGCGTTCACTTCATTAACTGCACTTTCGGCTTCTCTCAACTCTATTCCGTCAATAGGATTATCAGTGATAACTACCACAAAATTATTCTGATTGCCAGCTGGTGTATCTATAGTTAAAGCATCTTGCAGTTCCTTTTCAGCCTCTAGTAAAGTATTTAACTTTTCGTGATACTTCATCATATCCTTCAACCTTGGTTAATTACTCTCATAAGATTCTTTGAAGGTGTTATGATTTCCTAGTATATACCTTTCTTCTCTCCAAGGTAAAAGTAACATCAACGACCCATGATAAACAATTTCAGACTCTGATTCAGATTTATTTGGATCATGATTTGGGTGCTGAAACAGGAAAGGTTTAACTCTCATCTTTACAAAACCAGCTCCATTTTTTAGTTCAAGTAATTCAGAAGGGCCTTTGGTAATAGGCTTCGTTGAAACCCGCACTGTTAAAAATAAGGGTTTATAAAACGACCAAAATTGGACTTTTGATTTATTTCAAACCATTTGGTTACTGGAAAAGGTCTAATCAATTATTTTAGACCCATTTTACTCTTTCATGTTTAATACAATACCTTTTGGGGTATTGAAAGGGAACGAGCCCTAAGAATAAACCTTTTCCAGTCCTAGTGGTAAAGGTTTAAAAAAGTTATGTTCTTACATTTAGTCCTTTTGAATACCCATTTAATTCCCTTAAACGAAGAAAAAAATGATATGGACCAATTTCGAGACTAGTATTTGATTTCTACGTTATTTCTTTTTTAATATTTTCTTTAAAATAACATAATGCGAAGAAATTCCAATCACCAGGAATATTTAACTAAGGTTAAGTCTTTAAAAATTTGATAACAGATTTAAATATAGGGGATATTGATTATGGCGTCAAACTATGATAACCCAAATATCGGCACCAATTAATTCTTGCTATGTGTTTATCAAAAACTGAAAGTATTAAATGATACTTTACGTGATCTACTCCCATCGTTCAACGACTATTTCCCCCTAGCGAAAACCAGCCTAATCTGGCCATGTTAATGGTTAATCTATTGAGTCGTATTGAATAATAATAAAAAAGTGTTAAATAAGGGCCTATAAAGGACTGAAAATAAAGTTAAAAGGGATTAACTTCTTACAGTTTATAAAGTAAAATGGATAAAAGAGTGTTAAATAAGTTCTTAAACATTCCACAAAAGGACTGACTTTGGGGAGCAGAAGGTTTAAATATGTTCTATGTTAAAACCCTGAATGTTCTTAAATATTGGAAAATGTTTTAAGCACTTTAGAGGTCTAAAATAAGACCTTTATTTTTAACAGTGCGATAGAAGAATCACGCCCAATCCTACAAACAAGTGTCTTCTCGACTACCAGGGCGATTTGGATATATATCATCAACTAACTGTTTCATGAATATATCTGTGCTTTCAGGATCAGTCTCTTTCAGATATTTCAAATCTTTGTACTGCTTAAGTAATCACTTTCTATGTTCTTTAGGGGAATTATTAACAAAAACAATAGAATCCGATTTCACATACTGATGCTGCTGCGTTAAGCGATCAGCTGCCTCGTAGCTTACAATTTCACGATGTTAAATAGCTTTTAAGCCCACTGATCACAAACGGCTGCGTAAATATTTATTTTCTCAATCATCCCAAAAACTCTCCTTATCTGATTTTTCTTTTATAGTAATATACGAGGTAAGATATCATGCAATAGACATTTTCTAGTCAGATACAAACTGAATGTCCATGTTTACTTTCAAAGCCAAAAGCAACAAAGGGTTGTAATTATTGAAGTGCGTTTCGACTTTGGATCTAGGTAGCAAATAAAGCTTGCTCTCGGGTTTTCCTTCGGCATGTTGCTTTATAGTAGTATCAACTGTGTTTAGAATAGCCGTATCAGTAACAACTCTGGGAAACTTGAAACGACAACATGTCATGAATTTATTTCCCTTTTTTTTCTTCCTCGAGCAATTTGCTTTGCATTTGTGCCACTGATATTTTGATACTAAATCATATAATGTTGGATTTTTATTTTTATCTGGTAAAGCATATGTGACATACTTTTGCATAAAATCCAATACTTCCTTATCTTTTGCCATCCCAATTTTGGATGCGTCTTAAATCCATAAAATAAAATGGATATGAGGTGCACTACGACTCTGATATTCTACCCTCCAGAAATAGTGCACCACTTGCCCTAAAACACGGTTTCCTTGATCCATTATAAGTTTCTTCCAAATCGGTTATGGTAATGTCGTGTAACAGCAACAGGATCGTTTTTGCATAATTCACCAACTGGAATTTTGAATTTATTTTCCTTTCAACGGGTAAAAAGATCGCCAATGATCATGAAGTTCAAACCAGTCGAACTCTGCTGGGTTCAACGTGACAAACCACGTAAGAGGCCCATACTGAAAACACACTTTTAACTTCGGCAAAACGTTTATCCCAAAATTCCTGGGTTACTGGGTACCACGCATATTTTGCATGTAAGCAAACAAACTAGCTTCTAGTTCTTTGTCATTACCTTCCATTTGATTCACACAAAAATGAACAGGAATACTCGCAGTCATACGTAACATAACATCATAAGTGGATCCTTCTCTCTAAGTACAAGTCTCGGTCGGGTTTCATGACGTTAGAGCTTGTAAAGAGAGCAAACTCCAGAGATATTTTTTTAATATTTCAGCGGAGGCGCTACCGAATGGTCAAGACGGCAACTACAGGGGCGTTTATTGAAAAAAACTCTACCCTTGGATATGAAACGGACCTTGAACAAATATGGTATAGGTTTTGGGGGGGGGGGATTCGAGGAGCCAAACCCCAATATGTATCTCTCTCGGGCACTCGAGACACGTTTCAGACGTGAAACGTACCTGGGGCTCGATTCTGAGATTATCGGTAAGGAAGTTAACGGGAGCAAATCCTCGTTAACTTTGAAAATTGTCGCTAGCGAGAAAAAATGCAATTCTAAGGCTCTCGTTAAGAAAATTGTCGTCAGAAGAAACCTAAAATTGTAGTTAATTCTAACGACAAAAAAAGTTGTAGTTAGAGCCACGGGCGACAATTTTTCTTAAAAGATGGCGATATTTTCGAGACATTAAATTTGAGATTTAGCACAAGAAATTAAAAATAATCATGATTTATAACTTCAAAAAGTAATACGATATCGAGCTCAAGCATTTGAATAAGATGAGTATAAATTTAAGCGTTTATTTACGGTAAAAAAGAACTCACGTATACTCATTGTGATAGGCTTGGTGAGAGTTTATCAGAAACCAATACACTGGCAGTACCAGTGAATATTAAAAACTATTATTAACTTACTAGATTAATATATCTAAAAATACCATAGTCAAGTAAATTATAACACTAATAAATTACCATTTGATTATGTTTTTAAAAGCATCGGTTCCAATGAATTTTGGTGAAGTAAGATGAAAATATTTACCAAATACTCAACTAGGAATTTTTTGTACGTTTATTATTCACAATGAACACTTTTTCTTCTTCTTCTACGTCTAAAGCTTGGTCATAATGTATTTTTCTTTACAAACATTATGTTTGTGTCAAAGCCGAGAAACGCGTCGTCACGCGCGCTAGTGGTAACCAAGGCTTACAGCTCAAGCCTAACCTCTGTAGAATAAAACATTAATACCGTCTGCTGCTATGAAGGATGAACGAAACAACTGATAAAACGATGCGTCGCTATTGGCTTCTTAGTTGAACATCTCTTTGTAGACGTATTTTTAATTTTGAATCAAGCTCGTTTCCATCCACTTTTACCGTATTCATTTGAATTTTTCCTTTAACTATTTGATTTGTTTCAATACTTTTAGCAAACTCATGAATTATATTATTTTGAAGCGATGTAATAATAGTGTTCTTATTCCGGTCTAAATAAGCCTCATAACGTTTGGGGGGAATTTAAATTTTTATATAATCCCACCGATTTTCTTCGGGCGAAACAACATCTTACACGTGACCTACTTGGAAATGCGACTAAGCCTTTGTTATATTTGATTAGGTGTCCGATAAAATTATCTCGGCCAATGAGCACGCCCATTTCTCATTGTTAAAATTTAAAGGCTTTGATAACTGCACTTTAAGGAAGAAGGCTTGTTTTCCGGATAACTATCGGGTAGCGCGTTCAAAGGTAGGAATACCACGAAACTTGCCATTTTTATAGTGATTACCTCCGTGAGGCGACGTCTCTTTACATTGATTAAAAAGATTCAACGTGTTAGATCGAAAAGCTCAGGAGCCGAAACCCAAACCATTGGATTAACATCCTGCAACGCTACCGATCTACCACGCGGAATCTCAAAATGTAATGAAAAGAATTAAGATGTCTATCTTACGTATGAAAAATAATAACAATAGATTTAAAAAAAAAAGATTTATTCACATATATTTTCAATCATTTTACAAGTTTTTAATATTTTACAATACTTCAATGGGAGTTTCCATTTCATTATTAGGGATTAAAATTTGATTAGTTTTACAATATTCTTGAAAATAGACCAGAGCTTCCAACTGTTCATCAGTCAGCATTTTAAAATTTCGTGGAAAAACAGTATAAGAATTCATTAACAAATTTAAAGTATCTTCAGCCTTGGTAAGATTCGTTGAATCTATAGTCTTTTCTTTGCTAGTAGTTGGTTCAGGGTTTGAGTTCGCAAGTGTAGTTTTTGGAGTTTTATTATCATTAACAAAATCATCGTACCATTCTTGATATTTTGCGTTAAACTCGTTCAAATAATCAATGATTTGATCGTCTGAAATGTCCTCCGAGGCTGTGTATTCCGGGTATTTGGTTTTTGAATTTGAACAATCGCAAATGGCAATATCATTAACTGTTTTATTCAAAAAACTGCATGTTAAATGGTTCATTAAATGCAACTTAAAAATTATTCTGTCTAAAATTGGAGATTGACAAATCCATCATTTTTAAATCCCTCAATACTTTTAAACGCGTGTTTACGACCTGGCGGGTCAAAGTAACAAGGGTTGTAATCCAGTGAATCGCATTTAAACTCTGGTTTTCCCATAAAAAGCTCATTTTTTTAAATTTTAAAGAGCTTTATTTTGGACACGCCTGCTCTTACCCATCTCGTTTGGGTTTTAAACATAAGATAAATATTACTTTAACGTTAATTTTCTACTACTTACCACAAGATTATACATGTTTATGACAACGTGGTTTGGGTGGGGCCAGACTTGTCAAGGCTATAGAGCGAAGGTTAAACAAGATATGAGTTGTTTCAGATTAAAGATTTTGTTTCGCTATTTCATAATTAACAAAATTATACTTTTAAAATGTGATAATCGGAAAAAAATAGTCCTGCTGATAGACCGAGTGTTAGGGGTTGTGGTCAAGAGTCAACGATCGAGGTCAAAGGTCATCTTTGGGGTCAAATTCCAGATTATGTTTTTTCAATCTTTCCTGTTGTCTTCAAGGTCCAATTCCAGAAACTGGTTTTCAATTTTTCTTGTGGGTGAGTTGCTGTGGGGTTATTTTAAAGGTTTTTTGACGTCATTTTGGCAGCCATCTTGGAAAAAAGCGGTTTACTCTGTTTCTCACTGTTAGTCGGCTGCTTACATAGCATATATGTCTTGCAGCGAGCCAGTTTCCAGTGAAAGACAGAGTAAACCGAATAACTATGTAGTCAACTTTTAAGATGTGATCCATCTCTACTCTATTTGATTTAATTGATTTTTGTAGTTGATATGCAATTGCTAAAACGCCTTTTCGTAATAGATCTGAAATTGTTTAATTGAGCCCACGAAAGCTGTAATCGCTCATTTATGTATTTATTATAGATCGAAAATTAAATGAGACCCTTTAAACATAGCTACCTTCCGGCACCACATTTTCCAGCGTAGTTCGCACTTAAAACTTTCATAGTAATTTATGTTTAGATTGGTTTTCTTTTTCAATTTACTTGTCAATTAAACTTGGTGTACAGAAGAAAAAGTCTAAAATATCTTTCTTGTGAAACAGTTTCGGAATGCCGGAACCGTGAGAATAATGATTGCATTCAGCGTATGAGAAACGTTGTTCATGGCCATAATACTCCCAACTTACCAGAATACAATTTAAAGTGTTTAAATCTTAAAGATGTAATTTTGTATCACAAAACTTTCGAAGACCAGGACGATGTACTAACCATAAGAAAGGAGCTCGGCAATAGCACCATCGATTTCCTTCTGAACAATGAAGGAAAAAATAACGTTTGCTGGATTTATGGTAAGTAGGTTTAAGATTTTTAATAATTATAATATCTTTTAAGTAGTTCGCTGCAAATGTGGATTCAGCTATTTTCTTCTTGGATTCATTTTACCTCTGATATTATGATAGACTAAGCATTTATTAAATATATTTCGTAGAAAATAGTACTTAGATGAAATACTCTTTGAAATAGTTTTTCGTTGGTTTTGTTAAATTAAACAGTTTATAATATTTAGTTACCCTGCCGACAAATCGTCCGAGAAGAGACTGCACGAATGTCTGCCACGAGTACAAAAACTCGGCGTACCCGAGCGGCTTACCCTTTTACTTCGAACGAGATCGATCAAAAAAATACCACGATTATCAATGCTTTTGTTTTCTTAAGGGCTTAGGGCCCAACTACAACACACTTACTAAAACATTATTCCTATACGTAAACTGATTATATTTGTGTACATGTCTAAAAATAAACTTTAAGTCAATTATTCTTAATTTGTTGTGGATTTTTATTTCATATTATTTTCAAAACGGTGGGTAGCATAATCTTAAATGCATTTGAAGGATGCAAAACCAATTTGGGCCAAGGTAAAAATGGGACAAAAATCTGTCAATGCTAAGTGGAGCAAAATATTATGGTTTCCCGATCTGCCTTAACGTTTACGCTGAGTCGCGCAGAGCCTATTTGGAGTTCAAGCGACAAAACCTAATTTGCACACCTCAGGAAAGTTGTTCAATACACAGCCATTTTAATGACAAAGATAAATAAATAAGTTTATTTAATTTTATTTTTAGAGATTAATGGTTGCAAACTCATAATTTAAACAAAATGAGTATTTTTTTCTATTCTTCAGTTAAATTTGAAAATATTCAACTCGAAATCCTGTTTCCACATTAAAAAATGAAATTTTTATATTAAATTCGCTATTTTTGGTATATACAGAATGAAAGGTATTTCTTGAAAATGAAAATATTTAGAATATTCTTGATGTTGTAGGTTTTCGTTTTGATGGAAATTTTTAAATTTTACAATTGTTTTGAGATATACGTACAATATGTGTATCAAATTTGTAGCCCGGTGTAACGCAAACAGAGTGCACACCACCAGAGGTCCTCATCATAATGCCCTACGCCAGCGTCCACAGGTGACGGAAAGCCAAAGCAGCGAGAGAACCCTACCGCTGACGGTCGCACCTTTGACGAAAGATGCTCAACCCAGCAGAAAATGCAACAATGGGACGACCAACCCCTCACTTTGCACACAGCAGTGGGGATAAAAGCGGATGCTAAAGCAACTCCAGCCGACACCCTACCTACGTAAGAAGAGCGCCATACCCTTCAGAAAGAGCTCATAAAGGGTAACGACGGGCACACAGTTGGCCACCTAACCCAGCACAGCTGGCAACTGACACCCGGTGTTGCCCCAAAAGGCCGGGGAAAAGGACCACTGCGCCTCATACGGAGACCATCCGCCCCACAGCAGGCTACCCTGTCCTCCGAGGCGACCAGCAGGCTGAATCTGGCCAGCGAGAGTCATTGGAAACTACTCACTTAATGTATTCGAAATTAAATTTGTTTCCTGGCCTTCTATTATTGTTAAATATTGTCTGAAATATATATTTATATTATTCATTCACAAATATTGCAAAACTCGACAAAACCTTGGCTTAGGGAAATTGTGTACAATGTAAGTATGATATATATTTTAAAAATTTTGCCATATAAGGGTTATTGTTTGATAATAGAATATTTATAAATGAGTTTGTCTATCAAATTTCGATAATGAAACACGACTTTTTTCAAGTTAAAAGTCTTTGTAGCAATTTTCCCTTTTACGAGCTTTGTGATTTTGGTAAACACTTTCTGGACTTCCTATGCGTCAAATAAGACCGAGTCAAAACTATTTAGACCTAAAACGTGACGGGGAATACCTTTCTAAAATTCTAAATGGAACTTTTTTTCTAAAATTTACGTTTCTTGAGATAATGTTTGGAAGACCTTGAAGACATGGTTCAAGATAATCGAAATTTTCATTGTAGGTTTTCCCCCTACACACATTATGCGTACCTAAAACAAATTTTGAGATATTCGCCCTGGTTAATTTTAGTGTACACCCTGTATAATTCTTTGCTAATTTTATTTCAATCTCAACCAAAAACATTATGTAACTTATGTCTACTGAAGTATAACTGGAAAAAACCCATTTGGTGATTTTGAATAAATTTGAAAGATTTTTCTGGTTATAAATGTGCTTTCTAGATTTAATCAAAACATTTTTAAGATATCCACATCACAAAGGCAATTGGTCCTTCTTTAAATTCAGCTACGCTTGCCGAACTTTTTTTTATGTTGCTTTAACGTCACGATTTTATAGCTTTATTAGAATAGCTTTGACACGCGCGGTTTGCACGTGCACGTGAAAATCCGTGGTTTATCTCGCCTTAAGCGCGGGCTCGTAATATAACCAAAGTTTAAGTTGTGACGTAGTTGTTAAATTAAAACAAGAAAGCTACGTTAATTTATAGAAACATCTATTCATTAAATTGGTTGAAATATTTCGCGTAAAAACAAAAATTGAACCGATTCGTGTCATTTAATTTCGCTACGAAATCTCTAACGAACAAAATATACTCAAATTAAATGAATTGTGGTATCTCAAGAACGCCTCAGCCTAACTGGCTTGAGTTCCACATGTAAATAATGTACCGGGTTCCTAGAAGCTCATTGAAAAAGAAATTATAAAATCGAGCTCAGTGTATTCTTCACAATATTTTCAAACTTTTTATAAAACACTTTCCTGCTCATATACAATATGTATTCAACATTTTTACCTCTCCGAGGGGACTTTGTACCCTAGGAGGGGTTATACAACCACCGTGTCTGTCTGTCTGTGGGTGGGTGTGTCTGTCTGTCAGGCCTGCGAACGCGTCAAAGGGTAATCACTGCGTACCCAGTTTCTTAGAATCAGGGAAAAGGTTTTTCCAAAAGCGCCCTCTTTTTGTCATTGGGTGTAGTATAATATTTTAATCGGCGAAGATTCGAACCCGAGCCCTCTTGCACGACAGGTGAGCGTTCTACCGCAGAACCACGGATACAGTAAATAATTTATTTTGATATATATATATATATATATATATATGTATATATATATATATATATATATATATATATATATATATATATATATATATATATATATATGGCAAGAACCAGCTAGACCTATTTCAACCGGTTTTAACTACAAAGAATAATTAAGCGCCAAAGCTGTGCTGAAATAACGAATTCACTTAATTTTGTATTTATATATCATATCATTAATAATTAAAATTTTAATATTGACAAGCCATTCCAAAACCAAATTAAATGTGTAAAAAGGGCAACAAAATCGTAACTAAAGTATTTTAATAACGAAAGTACGAATCATATTATAACGAAAGTACGAAACTGATACTTTTCTGATTGGAAGTGTCTGCTAAAAACCTAATATAGCATTTTATTACTGTTTTCAACTGTTTTTTTGCTAAATATCAAATTTTTAATACTATGGCCTACTAAGCTTATTTACTGGTGCACGGAATTATCTTGGCTTTAACCGGTTAAAACCATACTGGTTTTTCTATTTTAGTAAAAGCCAAGTTTTGGTCCAACTCTGTTTCGTTTACTTTCACTTGAAATATTTTTATGACTTCAACGCCTTTTTACATTTTTTGGTCGTGCGCTATATCGACACAGCTAAAACAACAGCCTGTCAACAAGAGGCATCGAAAGGGAGACGTGACCCAACCGAAAGGGCAACGTGACTCTCGCGACCAGATGGGTAACAAAGATAATCTATACCTTGTCAAGACCGATAACGGTGATTCCTCATCGAATGCCTCGATCTTCAGTATTGACGGACCATCAAACTCTCTTAAGGGCCAAACATCTTCGGTTCTCACTTATCAAACAACCGACTTATCTTTCACATCAAAGGAAGTTTCTAACGCCCCAGCTAAAATAATCATACCAATATAATCCACCAAGATTACCTGGATTATAGACACCGGATCATCTGTGAACGTAATCGACAGGGGAACGTTTGAATCTTTAACCCCTCGTCCAACTCTGACTTAATCCAGTTATAGAATCGTTCCTTTCTCACATACACGTCCTTTGGAAAGCATGGGATTTTTCGAAACCGACTTAACCCATCATACTTAGTCGATAACAGTTTCCATACTGTTTGTCCCGCATCAAGGGAACAATACTCAACCGATCCAGAGTCGCCAAACCCGCGAGAGCCTCGGCCTCGTCATCATCATTAACTCCCTAACGGATTCGACGAAATCTATTATCTCAAATATTTCGGGGTATATGGAAGCTGAAAGGCAAACTGGTAGAATTACACAGAAATCCATTGATCACACCAATGGCACAAGCAGCTCGTCGTATTCCGTTTCACTTGCGACATACTCTCGACCACGAACTTCAGAAAATGGAACACTCAATATTATCGAAAAGGCAACTAGTCCAACACCATGGATTTCCCCGCTAGTTTTGGTACAAAAGCCAAAACAATCACCATGCAGCCCCCACGGTTTTTGCGTTTGCGTTGAAAGGCTAGCTGCAAACAGCGCAATTATTCGGGAACATCATCCCACACCTAAAATATACCATATTGTCAACACGCTAAGTGGATGTCACATTTTTCTAAGCTCGATCTTCGAAGCGGTTTTCACCAACTCGAACTTGACCCTTCCTCCTGACACATCACTACCTTGGCATCGCTATACTCACCTCAGATTCAAAAGTTTTCCAGAACGCTATCCGGGAAGTGATTAACGGTATTGATCTTACTTTAATCATTACAGACGATATTATCATTGGTGGTACCAGCCAAGCCGATCATTATAGGATAATGCGACCATAGATAAGACGCTTGAGGCCATATATAAGAGCAGCTTAACTCTCAATGCTGATAAATGTGTTTTAAACCGCAGCTCGGTATTATTTTTCGGTATGATAATCAGCGGAAAAGGTCTCTAGCTTGTCCTTGCAAAAGTATCAGCGCTCAGAGCTGATAAACCTCCCAAATACGCGAAAGAAGTTCGAAGTTTCCTTGGCGTGGTCACGTTTTGTTCCAGATTCCTGCCACACTACTCAACCATTGCTGATCTGCTACGTCGAATTACCAAGTCCGATCCTCGTTTTGAGAGGGGACAGGACCAATCGGACGCTTTCGAAGCCATAAAAATAGAACTCAGTTCAAAGAGAAGTCTAGCATTTTTTGTCCCAAACTTACCTACCGAATTATAATCCGATGCAAGCCCTGTTGGCGTCGCTGCCATTTTAGTTCAGATCGACAAGGACCATACCAAAAAAGTCATAGCTTATGCTAGCCCTGCGCTGTCGCAAATTGAAAAGGAAGCACTTGGTGTAGTCTGGCGATGTGAACGTTTTCACGTTGATCTTTTTCGGAAATCTTTTGACATCATAAGTTCAAGTTCAAGTTTTTTTATTGACAATCTGATATGTTTTACATATAAGTTATTCAAGGGCCAAGTCAATGAGCGACTTATAGCCCTTTTAATTTAAGATAGTAACCTTCTTTAAATTGTAAAAAACAGACAAAACAAAAAATAAAAAGAGTTCCCTTTTTTGTATAAAACAAATTAACGGACTCTGACACAATTTAATTTGCAAATCAATTAAGAATTACTAAGTTAATTAAAGAAATAAAAAGAAATATATATAATACATTTATACAATAGAGCTATCCAAGATATGCTGTTATACTAACTTTTTAACAGAGCAACCGATGTAATATCTTTTAACTTAGTATACAGCTTATTAAAAAGTTTTACACCAGAGTAAAATACCGACAAGATTTTTTTCGGTATAACAGCGGGGAAGTTCTAAATAATATAAAGCTTTTGTGATGATATTACCATTATTTAAGTTAAATAGATTAACAGTACTGTCCTTGAGGTTTTTAAATATAAACAGATCACAAACCATTAGAATTCGATTTCAATACGATCAATCCACATTCCCCGGCGCGCATAGAACGCTGGCGTTTGCGTTTACAACGGTACGATTAAGTCACCCGTTATGAACGAGGAATTTACAATCCTGCCGATTTTATATCAAGATCTCCACAAAAGGATTCCACACCTTTTAGATAATCGTCAATGGGCGATAACTACGCCCTACGTGTTCTAAATGGATCTGTCCCATACAGTCTGGGAAATAAGGTTTTTTTTTAAACTGGTCCTTGGGACCAGTGAACCTTTATACCTCAAATTATTTAAGTGGTCCATGGGACCAGTGACCCCTGCACCCTTTAGCCAATAGCATTTTGGCCTCTGTTGTATGGCTGTCTCTCATTCGCCCTTTGATTATTAATTTATTTATTATTATAACTAGTTTAATTCGTCAGCTTAATAAAAATTGGAACAATCAAATAAAAACCTTAAAATAGTTAACTATTTATATCACAAAAATTATCAATGATATAAATCATTAGAAATAGTTATTTTATAAAAAAAAATCACTGATATAATGAAATTCCAAATTCAGATTGAAGAAATTCATAACTGAATTCCTCCAATTCTAAATTGTGAGAATTCGAATTTTCAGCATTTCGCCGGAAATTATATCTTCTTTCGTTATCTCTTAGCCACAATGATAAAGCAGCATTTGGATTAAAATCGTCCATAGAGATATTATTCAAACAAATTCGTAAAATGTAATCTACATTTTTTTAACTAATTAAAGTTCGATGTTTACTCTTTATTAAATGGCATTTACTAAACCCTCTTTCAGCCTCAGTTGAAGAGGTACGTGTTACTATCGATATAATTTCCAATTTTTCGGATAGACCTGGAAATCTATTAGCATATTTGTCTAGAATTAAAGAGTAAACTTCTTTTGGGCTGTTTCTTACTTTCATTGAAAACTGGGTAGATACCATTTGTTTGAATGAGAACCACTCAGTTTTAAAACTCATTTGTTCTTCCTCACTGAGAATTGTTTGGAAAAAATCACCTACTTCTTGAATTTCAAATTTACTGAAATTATCCAAATCCTCTTAAAAAATTGTTCTACTTGGCCATAATCTGGTATCAAATATTTGCTCACCAGGAATTTTATTTTTTGTTTCATACAGTTTTTCCAAATATGATGCCACCTTTTCACATAAGATTGCACTTTCTTCTAGAAAATTGTTAGCATTTTGCAAATCGATTTTAATAGGGATACCCCTTATTTCACTTGGAATTTGTACAAGTTCCTTGGTGAAGGATTTCACTTTCACTCCACCATCTACTTTGAGATTTATTATCTCACTTACAGCACTCATCACCTCATCTTTAGCTTCATGCATTAAAAAAAATAATTTGAATTTTTTTCAATGAACTCTTTGACTTTGGCTTGTGTAGCGACCAATTTTAGTAATGTATTAATGTTAGTTAATTTAGAAGCCCGATTTAATTTTTATTCTGTAATAATGTTTTCTTTCCCACGTTAGTCAGAATTTGACCTTGACCTTTCCAAGAAAGTTTACGGGCTGGGGTAATTTTGGGCCACCTGATGGGGATGCTGGTCGTCACCACCAGGGGGACCCGTGAGAAGTTATTCTTAGCCCTGACTGTTCTCATTGAAGTGACCGCGCCGCGCTTCGGACGGTCACTATGCGTGAAAAAGGTGACCTTGTGGCCAGAGGTAGCCTAAATTCCCCCTTCGTTATTTGATCTCTCTCCGTACATCCATCTTCGGGATTAGCGAGTCCCCCTACTATACGAACAATTCACCGCGAACCTCCTAAAACCCTTTCTCTTTTTCCCTGCAGTTTATTTTACAACAAGTCCGAATTGAGGGTTGCCAATTATCTTATTCGGAGTATTTCTCCTTTTTGTGTTTTATTTTTAAAAATAGCTTTAAGTGAAGTGTGATACATGCCTGGCGTCTTGACGACGCCAGGCTTGACATAATTGCAAACCTTGATTTATTGGGGACGCTACGGCTGACCCTTTGAGGTGTCCCGCTCGTGGGAACAGAAAAATTAAAAGTAGCGTGATAACCCTTTTCTGACGATTGGTTGGGTCCGGCCACGACTTAAGGTCCGGCTCCTCTGATTGGAGTGAATGTGCGCCCCTCGTGAGCCACGTGACTTTGGCCACGAACAAAACCAGGGTGGTCGCGCCCTTTTGGTCAGAACTGGCTTGGGTCTCACCTTTATTCCATAAGGTCGAAGACACTCTAAGTTGTCCCGGGATCGGCTTTAAAAATGCGAAGTTGCGGTGGCGAGAATCAGTGAAGCCGCGAGATTCTCGACCGCGAAGTGCGGGTACCGTTACGGTCTCGCGTAACTAGAGAAGTTCTCGGTCAGCAATGACAAAATAAAGCTTCGATTAGTTGTTCCCAAACCGCGTATGTGTGCGTGATCAGGAACAGCAAGAGGTGCGGTTAAGGACTCCGACCAACATGGACCGCCAATAAGTATTTTAAAATAAGGAGGATGGCTGTGGCAATCAGTTGTTATGTAAATTGAATTCTTTCAGAAGTGTCAAATTGTTATAAGTGTTTTATTTCGTTTGGTTACCCTGGTAACCTGTAGCGCTCAGTATGTGTATAGTTATTGTAATTGTTTTCTTGTTTTTATTTGGTTTACCTTCTTTAATTAAATGTTAATTATTAATTTTGAATTTCGTGTAACGACAACTCTCAATTTAATGTTTAAGCAAATATCCCTTGGACATCCCTTTTCAAACTCGCTAACCCCGAATGTTACGCGGGAGAGAGGATCTAACTCACCACTTTAGGCTTGGTCGCTGGGTCTCCTTTAGGCTAGGAGGGCGACGCAAGGTTTAGAGTATAAAACCCCTACACTTGTGTTTTAGTATCCTTAGAGTTGGTTTCAATTTCCCTTAGATAGAGTACCAACAGTTTCTATTTTTTTCTACCGCTTTTAAAGCCATGAAATGAAAAGATAACCATCTTTTTTTGGTAAGGATATAAATTTCAATATAGTTTCTTTAATTTCTTTTGCAATATTTGGGATTCTAACAAGCTTTTTAAACGACTTGTGAAAGAATTTGAAGATGTCTCTTATTACTTCAGCAAAGTCTGCAATTTTTTTATTACCAATAAATGCTTCTTTGCATAAGAGTTTTGTTTTATGAGCCATACAATGCACTCCAATGAGAAATAATTTAGGTTTTTGTTTCCCGAGGATTTCTTAAAAGCCATTTTGTCTACCATGGTAAACCGTTGCCTCATCTGTACCAATAACAACTAATTTTTCAAAACAGTTTGAAATTCCAATTGACTCAAAATAATCCCTTATGCATGTTACAAGGCCTACCGCATTACTAGATTTAGGTCCCAAAATTGCCAGGTACTTAGTAGCAAAGATTGGTACTATCATATCTTTTTGGAATCTGATACTTTTGTGATCGATTTCAGCAACATACCTTATAATTCTATCAATTTTGGTATGATTTTTAACCCAAAAAATGCTATACAAATTGATTGGTTGTGATTCGACGGATTTATATTGATAGAAAAATTGATCGGAATGGTGATAGTCGCGTTACTCAACAATGACTTTAAATTGATGTTTTAAAATTGATCGCGATTATGATATGGGCGCCATCTAGGATAAATTTCCACATCTTGTTTTTGACGCGTTAATCATTTCCACCCCCTCACTAACGTTCGAGAAGAGATACAAATTTGATTTTACAAAAAACTACTTTGAAACACGTTCATATGTTCAAGGTCCAAGGTTTTATTGTAACTCGTGCATGCGTACAGTTTGTTACAAAAGTTTTAGACAAAGGGAGTTTTTGCATTTATTTTAAATTTTCTCGAAACATGAATCCCGAAGCAATTTTTAATACTTTTTTATTTCCTTTCACGTGGAGTTAAGTCGTATTTTGCAAAGCGATAATAGTTACGGCGGAAACGACAGATGTCGCTTTTGACAACTTTACAAATAATGGAGTTACGCCCCTGAATCCGGCCTTTACGGATTCAGGGTGGTCGATTCATAACTAAAAGACGTCAAATATCACTTGTGGCATTCCCCCCGATAGTGCAGAGCTTTTCAACAAAAATTAATATGGTATAGGAATAGAGACGAGAATGGAAGCAATGAAAGTAGAAAATAGGTGAATTTTATCGTAATAATGATATTGGCGCTATATTAAAAAAATGATCGAAATAGTGATAATGGCGCTATATTTAAATATTTGTGAGGAAAAGCATTGATCGATTAAAGTTATTCATCTTTGATATGAAAATGATATTTACACTTTTGCGGGGTTTAAAAAAAATTGATCATGATAGTGATATTGGCGCCATCTTGATGATTTTGAGAGGTAAAACGATATATAGGCCAAAAAGTGCCCATCTCTGCTTAGTAGAGGGTTTTCCGTTTTCAAGAAATGTGACAAACTATTTCATGGGTACTGCTGCTTCTATCAGTTGAGCCATCCATAATCAAGCCAGAGCTCTTTGCATTTTGTAGGTATTAAATTGTTTCCATTTGATAAACTTGTGAAATATAGTCAGCAAAATAGGGTACTGTTTTGTGTGTGACATTCCCATATTAATGCCGTTTTACTTTGAATTTGGCACAGCTCCGGAAAATTGTTGACAGTTGAATTAGTCACAATAATGTAGTAAACAGTGTTAAATATATAATCTACTTTCAAACAGAATTTATAAGTACGTTTCGAAAATGCCACCTTCGGCTGCGATGCAGGTTTGGGCGCGAACAATCATATTGTCGAAGGCGGCTTGAATCATTTCCGGGGTTACTTCCCGGCAAGCGCTTACAATTCGTTGACGCAGCTATTCAATGGCCACTAGTTCCGTAAGATCAGCTTTGGAATATTGAGGCATGATTGTTAAGATTAATTACGACAATAATAATGCACAGTTTGTATTACAGTTATTTAAATACTAAATAAATTGAAGGTTTTTACTGACCTTTAAACCTGTGGTTTATTTATCTTCTCGCCTATCAGGGTTAAAATAGGCAAACACAGGCCTATTAGATTAAAAAAATTTTAGCAAAAGTCAATAGCTTAATGAGCCAGATTGTGGTTTCAAAAAGAGTACCACGCCCCCGAAATGTGAAATACTGTATTTCAAAACGATGAATAAGGTGAAACGGTTCGGCACATTAGCCAGCAAGGTCGCCAGATCTTACGTAATTTAAATCGCCATTAATAATTTAATTTCTTCGCCATTGTCTCTTTTATTTTTCAGTTTATTGCATTAAACACCAGATTAACAAATTTCTGACTTTCATAAAGTTACACTACTCTTCCAATGAAATTCAAAAAAAGTTATTTTAGCTTGCCCAACTTGTCCTTTTTCAAGTCGTATATTGCCAGTGAAAAAGACGTATATTTTTTCGTGCAAACGCTATTTGTACGTTTTCGGTGACGCTCTACAATTTTCTCATCGACAATTATCTTATAGCACCTAGCGGTTAAAATTTAAATTTTCAAAAAACGTCAAAATATTTTTCGATTTAGATGCAATTTTGGTAGAAAGTGTCCCCCGGCACGTAAAATGTATAGTATAAATTTCAACTTTCTAGAAAACATAAGTTTTGAAACAAATCACTTTTTCGGGCAAAAAAAAACCCCGTATAATCTCTTCTCGCATTAGCGAAACTCGGACACCCGATGAGGATATGGGTGATGTCTTTTACCGACGCGCCCGGGTTTTTGCCAAAGATATCAGCAAACCTCGCAGCCGTTGGGAGGGCTCCCGAACGAGCGAGGAAAAGAAAATGATTTGGTCGGTCGTTTTTGTAAAAGAGTTCAATCCCCACAGCGTCCTTTTTGCTGTACAGAGCGAGACTTTTACGCTTCTCGATTTCGTGACGCCATTTCGTCCGGACTGCCTTCTCCACGATCTTCACCCAATCTGACGCCGTCTAAGCTTCCATGTGTGGGTGTCCATCGTCTAAGGCTTCGACGCGTTTGGCCCATCGAGTAGCGTGGCCGGTGGCTTTCAGGTATCGGTATACTTTCAATGCTGAGCGAACCGGGTTCGTGTTAATCAAGCGGCCCAAGTAAACCAGCTTATTTCGAGCCTCACGTTCTTGAAAGGTTGACCAAGCCAGCTCACCCTTTATCGCCGCATTTGCAGTTAAGAAATTTCCACCGACCGCTGCCTTTCCAACTGGAAATTGCGTTTGCTCGAGCTTCTAGATGGTAGGTTCTTTGAAGCAAAGCACTTTGTTGGCGTATGTAAGGCTGGGTACAGCGACGGCCTTCCAAATTGTTCGAGTGACTGTGTAGGCGTTTTACGAGTGAAATCCCTTATGCTTGATCTAATTACATGTACAAGGTGGAAGCTTCAGCAGTTGTCCAGCCTCAGTACTTCTCCCACTACACCAGATTACTGAGGGTGGATAACCTCTACAGGCGCTGGTAGGCCAAACATAGACCAGTGAGAGAATTAGAAGCGCATTTTCCAAATTCCTTTTCGGGCGATTGGTTATAGGTGATACTGTGTTTGCTCCTGCAACTGAAGCTGGATTTTCCGTTCTAGGAGAGGCGATACGAAAAAGTCATATTCTCGCTTTTGGTGTAACCTATTTTGAATTTAAAAAGTTCCGAAAATAACGATATCGCGATAATTTTACCATTACTACGTAGTGAGCGATATTGTGTTTTGAAGAATAAGTAAATCATTTACAAACTACGATCCAAAATGATTTCTTAACATCTGCCGCTTTGTCAATAACCATTAAGAGAGCAGTTTGGAATTTGGTAAGTTCAATGGGGTCCTCAGAAATGCAATACATTACCAAAACAATAATTAAGTAATTAGGAAACAATGATTTATTTATAAACTTCAAATAAATAATTTAAAGTAAATGTTCAAACTGCCTTCCTTCCACGTTAATGCTTTCTGGAAACGAAATGCCCAATTTCCTCTGACGTCTCGTAACATTAACGGAGTAACTTGCGCACATGCTTGTCGAATTCTGTCATGACGGATCACTCGAGTTGGTGGTTCAGTGGCATAAACAATACTTTGCACGAACCCCCAAAGAAAGAAATCCAACATCGTGAGACAAGGCGATCGCGGTGGTCAAGCGATTGGACCACCACGCCCTATCCACTGACGACCGAATTCAGCGTCCAGCCAATCTCTCGAAACTCTAGCGAAATGAGGAGGAGCCCCATCATGCTGATACCTGACACGCATTCTTTCAGCCAAAGGAAGATCAGCTAGGGACTACAGCGTCTAGGAAAACTGGGCCTATAATTCTGTCCCCTAAGATTCCACACCAAACATTTAAGCGCCAGTTTTCTTGATGGTGATGTTCTCGAAGCCAATGAGGATTTTCCCTGGACCAGTATTGCATGTTATGTCGATTGACAGTGCCATCTCGATGAAATGTGCATTTGTCGCTTGACAAAACGTGATTTAAGAAATCTGGAACTTCCTCGATGTTGTTCAGCATTACTCTACAAAACGTCACGTATGTTTCGTAGTCTCGAGCTTCTAACTCTTGATGGAGATGTATTTTAAACGGATGAAAACCCTCGTTTCGAAGTACTCTTAATGCGGATGTGTCACAGCAGTTTAGGCCTTATCCAATTGATTGTGAAGTAGTATGTGGAGTTTCGTGAATTCGTCTAATAACCTCAGCTCTTCTCGTGGGACCGAGTCCTACTCCTTGCGCTCCTGCATGGTCGTGGAAGATTTTGGTTTTGAGGTTGATCTTGTCTATTCTGTCTAACAACGGCACCTTCATCTAAAAACGTTGAATAGTACGTAAAATAACTCGCTGATTGGGAATCATTTCCAAATAATTTTCATAATTGAATGGGGCTGCTTCAGCCATTTAATCCGTTATGTAATTAACAGTTAACTAATTTTGGTAAGAACAAAGTTACGCCTTTCTCTTTAAATGATAGCTAGAATATTAAATAAATACTTCTATTTTTAGAATTTATATATTTTTTTATTATAAGGTGTAATACAAAAATTAATTTTACTGATGTTGTGATAGATTCGACAAACACTCAACTTGACATTTTTTGTCGATAATAATTCGCCGTCTTTCCAAAATTAATACAAAATATGGTTTTGAAGATCTATAATAAGACTATTTTATGATGCAATTGCTCCCAAAGTGACATTTTAAATATAACAAAACGAAAGGATCGTTAACGGTAATAGTTAGTGTAGGGAGCTGTTGGCTCGATCGCGTGGCATGCAGGGCTTGCCACCACCCTCCTACGCATTGTAACCCGGCCACCTGAATTAATGGCTTCAAAAGTCGCTTGATGACTTAGGCCTAAGGTGGTGCCTTGGGTATTAGCCTAGCTGATTATTATTATTATTATTATTATCTTTCTTCTTTTCGTTTTTATATTAAATAAAAATAATGATAAACGAATTCTTACCTGCGTAGCAGAGTCTATGGGGCGCCTTTCAAGTCGGGCCTTGGCCATTCCCATTTGTAGCTCATTAAACGTGGTTTCAGGTAAATGTTTGATTGGTAGTGCCAAAAATCAATTTTTTTTATAATCAATTCTTAATATTGGGTCACTCGCGATACATTTTTTTTCAGCGGGACATCTGTTTCGATCCTTTTTACACCGTGTTTTATCACGTTAGCTCGAAGTATCTCCAACGCCATTTTTTCATTATTTCCGCCTCCGAACGCGTTTTCGAGAGCTCTAGAGCTATCGTCTAGCTTTCGTTAAATAAGCTTACTTTTTGCCTCTGGAACGGGCCCTTCAATGGCAAAATAAATGGCTTTAAGAAAAAAAAACTTATGACCAAAAAGACGCGGCTGGAAATTCCCCACGAACCTTTTTCTGCCCACTATGTGACTTTTAAACAAAGGCGATTCATACAGTCAGACATGAATATTAGGAAATCACTGTTAACTGTTCGCATTCTAAATTTTTCCTATTGCGTATGAAATTATTTCATCTTCGTGGACTGAATAAAAATGTGTAGTTTGGTGGACTTGGCTAATAACCGAACATTGTTATGGATTTAATATAATCTTGCGTGTTTTATTTCCTACGGTAACAGTCACTTTAGGTAAACAGTGCAGGTGCATTTACAAAGCAAACGGCGTGGGTAAGTTAAATGTCCTGTAAATATCAAACTTTATCTGTTTATAAAATTAGGTATAAGTGATTTGAAAGTAATAAATAATGGCCAAACAAATTATTTTCACGAATTTTACTGTTAACTCCAAGATACGTTTTTAATTATTTTCTATATTGACTAAGGATAGTAAGAGTAAAGACGTACAGAACTAATTCAGATAGCTCCTTCCTTTCATCGCGTGACTCCATTTTAATTTCCCTCTTCCCAATATATGCTATTATGTAGCCATACCCTTATAATTCAAACGATTCTAAGGCCCTGTAAACAAATCCATGAGAAAGCATGATAATAACTGTGGACGTTAAGACGTCAACGTGTCTTCCTCAACGTATCCGATATTTTGAGACTAGCGAATAAGATATATTCCTACAGAAATAACAAAATGAGATTTGCAAATATTTTCGGATTTACATTAACAAATATTTAGCAAAAGAAGTTTGAATGACTTAAATGTTAAACTGTTTTTACATGCATATGCATTTGCTGAAATTAGTTGATAACAAGTACTACAAGTTTGGCGGCTATAGAATATTGAATTTCTCTTATGACGGCAATCAAAAAAGTTATACAGGGTCTTTTTTTTTGCTCGGAAAAGTGTTTTTTTTTCAAAAACTATTTATAGTACCGATTTCAAATTTGGAAGGTCAATTCTCTATACCGGGGGACATCAGTTTGAGAAATTTGAGCGTTTTCGATAATGTTTTTCACCAATTTTGAAAAATTATTTTTCGACCACTAGGTGCTAGATAAAAAATTTCTATTATAAAGTTGTAGGCCGTCATCGAAAACCCTTAAAAATTGTTCACTCGACGAAAAACAATTTATTTATCAGTGAAAATTTGAGCTTGAAAAATTTACAAGTTGGTGAAGCCAAATTACGATTGTTTGAAACGATAATTGAAACCGAATTACCTAATCCAGTTGAAACTTTGGTTAAAAAAACGACCGGATTTAAAAAACACGAGGATATAGGTCAATCCTAAACATGCATTGGGTATTTAAAGGAAAACTTTGGGAGATTATTATCAGTGTTTGATAATATTTCGAACAATGCCTCGTTATTCATTAGCTGAGCGTACCGAGATAGTTGCCATTTACTATGGAGAAGCAGCGCAAAACCTTAGAAGAGTGACTGAAATCTTCGCAGAAAGACATCCAAATGGAGCACCATCTGTAAATACAGTAAGACGAGCAATTCACGATTTCAATCAATTTGGTAACTTGCAACCTAGGTTTCGCGGATTGGGTCAACCGGATTTAGACTTCGAGAACAATGTACTCGCGTACTTTGTGGCATATCCTCGTCACAGTTGCGCTAACGCCGCTGCTGATTTGGGTTGTTCTGCAAATCGTGTGTGGAAAATTCTTCGTAAGAATCGCTATCACCCATACAGAGCTACGCTCCACCAAGGACTAATTGACGGAGACCATCAAAGACGTTATGAATTTAGCAACTGGTTACTAAATGCTGTCCAAGAAGATAGACAATTTTTGCGCCATGTTTTGTTCTCCGACGAAGCGTCATTTTCTAGAGATGGGCCCTTTAATCATCAAAACAGCCATCTTTGGTCTGACATCAACCCACATTGGGGTTTTGAATATCATCACCAGGTTCAATTTGAACGGGTCAATGTTTGGGTTGGACTTGTTGGAAACCGTTTGATTGGTCCCTTTTTCCTGCCGACGAACCTCAACGGCCAAAGGTATTTACATTTTCTACAGAACGAACTGAGTGACGCAATCGACGACCTTCCATTGGCTGAAAGACGTCAGTTGTGGTTTCAGCAAGATGGCGCCCCTCCGCATTTTTCCCGGCAAGTAACTGAGCACCTCAACAACGAGTTTCCTGAAAGGTGGATAGGGAGAAATGGTCCAGTGCATTGGCCAGCAAGGTCACCTGACCTAACACCGCTGGATTATTTTCTCTGGGGATTCGTTAAAGCAAAGGTATACGCCACGCCCATTGAAACTAGGGAGGAACTCATTAGACGAATAACCAGTGCTTGCCGAGACGTCACACCAGAAATGGTAGAGAAAGCGTTTGAGAACTTAATTGTCCGCGCACAAACCTGTGTTGCAGCCAATGGTGATATTATTGAAAATGTTTTGTAAAAATTTATGTGAATAAAATATCTGCATTTAAAAACCAAACGTGTACATTTTTTCAAGTGTGAAAACTCTACTACGTTTGTATTAGACTTGTTCCCTTTTCAATTATCGTTTCAAACAATCGTAATTTGGCTTCACCAACTTGTAAATTTTTCAAGCTCGAATTTTCACTGATAAATAAGTTGTTTTTCGTCGAGTGAACAATTTTTAAGGGTTTTCGATGACGGCCTACAACTTTATAATAGAAAATGTTTATCTCGCACCTAGTGGTCGAAAAATAATTTTTCAAAATTGGTGAAAAACATTACCGAAAACGCTCAAATTTCTCAAACTCATGTCCCCCGGTATAGAGAATTGACCTTCCAAATTTGAAATCGGTACTATAAATAGTTTTTGAAAAAAAAACACTTTTCCGAGCAAAAAAAAAGACCCTGTATACAAGTTTGGTGGCAATAGAATATTGAATTTCTCTTATGACGGCAATCAAAAAAGTTATATACAAGTTTGGCGGCAATAGAATATTGAATTTCTCTTATGACGGCAATCAAAAAAGTTATATACAAGTTTGGCGGCAATAGAATATTGAATTTCTCTTATGACGGCAATCAAAAAAGTTATATACAAGTTTGGCGGCAATAGAATATTGAATTTCTCTTATGAGGGAAATCAAAAAAGTTTATACAAGTTTGGCGGCAATAGAATATTGAATTTTTTGAAGGTGCATTGATAGTTAAAATGTGCATTTCGGTGGATCTCTTATTTTGGTTTTAATTACGTTTCAAAAAATAACTGTAGAAAAAGCCAATTAAAATACAGTCGAAACTATAATGCAATGTAAAATGTTAAGTTATTTAACGTTTACAGCAACAAAATCACTGTGTAGAGTGCAAAAAATTATAATCTGATAAATTACGAGAGTTAATCTATTTTTTTTAAAAACATAATATTCTTATTTAAACTATATTTTTATAGTGGTTTCATTTAACCTTTTAATGCGTTTCTCGTCTGATTCTCTATAAGCTGACGAAGTAGTTAGTACCTTCAGTGGTGATGACGTCACAATCTTTAGGGTTTATTGTCTTGATTGTTTAGTGGGGCCCTAAATGGGTTAGGGTGTTCAATTACTGGTGGCTTTACAGGGGAGTCGGGGTCCGGCTCTTGTAACCCATAAGGGCGGTGGCGCACTGGGAGATGTTAGCTCTGATCGAATGGTCCTATCTCCACCTCCGACTTCGCTCAGGTTTGGGCAAACTGGCCACCTCGGCGGATTGGGTAGCCTGCTGTGGGGCGGTGGGCCTCCATATGCGGGCACGGCAGTCCTGTTTCCTGGCCTTTTGGAGTCACACTGGGATCTCCGGTGCCAGCTGTGACGGGTTATTGGGACTGCTGTGTGCTCATCGTTCCCCTTTAGGAGCTCTCTCCAAAGGGTTTGACTCCTTACCTACGTAGGTAGGGTGTCGGCTGGAGTTGCTACAGCATCCACTCTTACTAACAATGCTGTGTGCGAAAGGGGATCTGTCCACTCATTGCTGCTACTTCTGATGGGTTGAGTGGCTTGCGTCGAAGGGGTGACCATCAGTAGTAGGGCACTGCTACCCATGCTGGATTTGTCACCTGTCCGGGCTTAAGGACGCTGGCGTAGGGCACTATGATGATAGACCTCCGGTGGTATGATCTCTGTTACTAGGTACACCGGGCTATAAATTCTGACACACTGATCCAGGATTCTTCTGTGATTTGTAATGTGGATAGTATGTTTCCTACCGAAACGGGTATTGCGTGAGGTGAGCATCCAGCCTTTACATTCTTAAGCTGGCGGAATTCAAACGTTTCCTCTTATGGTAACTTTTCAAAGTTCCTCTACCTGCTACTTTCTTTATCGCATACTCTGGAGTTAAGTTCCGAACTGATCTTCAGAAAGAACCGCCTCTAAATTGGCCTCAATTTCTTCCTAGTGCTTCATTTTCACTTTTACACGCGCTCTCTTTAAAAATGTTTAAAAGCCTTTATTCTTCAATGAACTTACATTCTCTCTTTTCTAAGTCTCATCGCCAAAATAGTATTATTCACTTTATGGTATATGCTATTTTGTATCTTAAGAGTATTGCCGATTAGTTTAGACTGCTTTTTCCGTCATTGTAAAGTATTTCTATAGCAACAATCCATGCCAAGTATGAATGGCTTTTAATGTTTCCCCCAATCTTCTTCCCTGTAGTGCATTCGGAATGCCATCTAACCACTCATCATGCCTTGTCATAAAGAAAACTGTCTTTGCCTAATGATCTATTGCTTACTTTTCCGCGTTTATAATTTATCAAATAAAACTACAATTAATCGCATCCCAGTAGTATAACTCCGGATGCCCTCATGGACCAATTATTATCTGCGAGTAGTTTTTCCTATTAATCACCCATTTTTAATATTTTCGTTCGTAAAATCTTGCACTTGCTTCCGTTTCCTTTTATCACTTACGTCGCTAGTCACTTCATCTAATGTGGCTCAGATAACGTGAGTTTTGTTTCATTTTTTCTTGAATAAGGCTTTGACACGTAGAGGTCGGTAACGGTTAATCATTATCCATGTTTAAATTGATTTTTTCCGGAAAAAAATGTCAACAAAGAAATTTACCGGTTAATATTTCCAAAAATGATTAAAAAACATGTATTATTCCAAAACTTTTAGCTTTTTATCGAAAAAAACGTCGTTTTTCCGATTAATTTTACAGATTTATCAAAAAATTAATCGTATAATACAGAAATATAAATTACTTGATCAAAACGTTTTACGAATAATTTTGAGAGCTTAATCTATTGAATAAAAGTTAACCATCCCTGACCTCTATTGACACGTCACCAGACGTTTCGTGGCACGATGATATTTCTTCAAATGTACACGCTAAATCTAGCGATCTCGTCCCATCACTTCTTTGATTTGATTTGAGATTCGTAGAATAAATTAGAGGGCTTAGTTTATTATAGGTTATTCATACATAACAGTAATGATAACAAAATTAACGTAACGAGAGAGCGTGTTCGAAAATGTTCGTAATATAATATAAATGTTTCGAGAGATTTTACTACTTAAGCCATAAGTTAGCTTAAATAAAGAATATCTGAGACAGACTGCTTTCAATTGATTACCATCAAACTGAAAAAATATTAAAATAAAAGATATTTGCGTACCGTAACTTATAGGTCATTCTTTCGCCTTAAGAGGACTATGACGTCCACATAAAGCTTATTTCATACAATATTTTAATGCTTTCTTTGTTTTTTTAGTAAAGTTTTCATACCACAAAAAAACGGTGATTTTTACCGTGTTAGCTTAACATAAAAACTTAATATTTCTGTCTATGTAGTTTTCTTTAACGTTGCGTGAATTTAAAAAAAAATTAACTTCCTGATGTAATTATTTGAAAAACTACTTTAATTTTGAAAGACTAAATAATTCTACGTCAAGATAAAGAGATGGCTGTGGCAATTATTGCGGTATGTGTATGAACATTTCTCAGTTAATGTCGTATTTAAGGTTAAGTTAAATATTGTTTACTATGGGGTATATAGTTTTTAAGGTGGCCCTTAACAATATTTGTGATGGACAAAGTAGTAAACATTTTATCAGGGCCTCATGAATCGTTTCAATAATAAAATTCCGGGATTTGTTTGGTATGTTGGTGAAGGAAATATGAAACTGGTCTCAAATTTAATAAATAAATTATAATGTATATCTGTGATTGTAAAGTTAGAAACAAAAGATCCACATTGGAATTTCTCTTTCGGGCTGTATCGTCAACAAACGGCAAATGCGTTCCGCAAAATGAACTATTTCCCTTACTGCATTTGGTCTCTGGTCATATGAGTTTATTCAAAGGCGAATGTTTACTCAAACAGGTATATCGTTCAAGTGTGACTGAAAAATGGTGCAAAATGACTCACATATCGTAATAAAGCGATTTTTAATAACATAAGCTCTAAGGCGGAAAACAACTACGAAATTGTTTGCACATTTCGACATTAATGCAGTATGTTCAAGGGTTTCATTATTTGTAATAGACAAACTTTCATATATTTTTCATTAATGACTAACATTTACATTGGCTAAGCGCTCAGCGTGCTCATTTTCTGTGGACGTTTTAATTAAGAGTTCCAATACTGCAAAAGATTTTAATTAAAGAGCGAGTGCAATATTGGTTTTAAACCAAAAACTGGAATTTTAACTGAAGTTAAGCCAAAATCTAAAATATTTTTAGCTAAAGTTAATCCAAAAATGTGAATATTATTAACTGTAGTGCATCCAAAACTGGAATATTATTAATTGAAGTTAATCCAAAAACTGGAATATTAATAACTGAAGTTAATCCAAAAACTGGAATTTTAACTGAAGTTAAGCCAAAATCTAAAATATTTTTAGCTAAAGTTAATCCAAAAATGTGAATATTATTAACTGTAGTGCATCCAAAACTGGAATATTATTAATTGAAGTTAATCCAAAAACTGGAATATTAATAACTGAAGTTAATCCAAAAACTGGAATTTTAACTGAAGTTAAGCCAAAATCTAAAATATTTTTAGCTAAAGTTAATCCAAAAATGTGAATATTATTAACTGTAGTGCATCCAAAACTGGAATATTATTAATTGAAGTTAATCCAAAAACTGGAATATTAATAACTGAAGTTAATCCAAAAACTGGAATTTTAACTGAAGTTAAGCCAAAATCTAAAATATTTTTAGCTAAAGTTAATCCAAAAATGTGAATATTATTAACTGTAGTGCATCCAAAACTGGAATATTATTAATTGAAGTTAATCCAAAAACTGGAATATTAATAACTGAAGTTAATCCAAAAACTGGAATTTTAACTGAAGTTAAGCCAAAATCTAAAATATTTTTAGCTAAAGTTAATCCAAAAATGTGAATATTATTAACTGTAGTGCATCCAAAACTGGAATATTATTAATTGAAGTTAATCCAAAAACTGGAATATTAATAACTGAAGTTAATCCAAAAACTGGAATATTAATAACTGAAGTTAATCCAAAAACTGGAATATTATTAACTGAAGTTCATCCGAAAACTTAAATAATAACCTTTGGGCTTTAGGCTTTCTTATGCAAATGTACATGTAAATGTACAAAATAACGATTTTCAGCGTGTATATTATCGGGTCTTGGTTTCATTTCATAGCGGTGTGAAAAACGTGCAAATAGAAGCTTAAACAAGTCTAATCCCAAAATCACAATGCGAACGGATCCAGTTTTTCATAATTCTTAAATTTACGAAATTATGTGATACGCTTCATTAATCAATAATTACCTTTCCGAGGGGACAAAGCCCCCTAGGAGGGGTAAAACAATCACCGTTTCTATCGGTGTGTCTGTGGGTGTGTGGGTGGGTGGCTGTGTGTGTCTGTCTGTCCGGGCTGCAAACGCGTTCGCATTTTCGGAGCAAAGTGTTATCGCTGCGTCCGCAGTTTCTTGGAATATCGAAAAGGTTTTTCCAAAAGCGCCCACTTTTGTCATTGGTTGTATTATAATTTCCTTTTGTTAATTGTGAGTGTACGTGAATAATCTTCGACGTTTGGGACGGATCGAGTGACGAGGGTTATGGTAAACGTCTCAACGTCCAAACGGCAGGGTTTCCAACAAATATTCACGGTGTACGTCTTATTATCAATTTGCGATAGTATCGGTCGGGAATTGAATCCGAGCCCTCCTGCATGACAGGTGAGTGTTCTACCACAGAACCACCGATACATGCTACGCTTCATTGAAAATTATAAACTCAGCTTAGCGGAAGAGTATATTAATACTTTTTAAAGTCTACAATTTTTACGTATGCAATTTTAAAGGTCAGCGCAGTCAGCAGAGATAAGATGGTTAAAGGGTAGAACCCGTGGGTGGTCCACTTAGTTAGGTTTTGGTTATTTATTTACGGGTTTACTATCGACTTAGATATAGTTGTATTGTTGTTGGTTTAACGTTTATTGATATACGAGCTGTCGTTTAGTCAAGTGGCTTTCTGTGCTTTGTTAATGGTAAGGTTTTTGCTTTTTGTTAATACATTTGGTGTGGATATTTGGATATCTACGATTCCTAATTTATATATTAATGACATCACGAAATTAATTCCGTCCGGGCTCCTGTATTTATATGCGGATGATACCCTCCTGCTAATTGGGGGAAAATGTCTAAAAAACATAGTTCACCTGGCCAATACTTACCTTATCAAAATTCACGACGGCTTAACCAATAATGGCTTGAGATTAAATCTAGATAAGAGCGAATTTATGGTATTCAATAATAAAGGGAAGGACGCCCAACTTTTTGATTCCACAATTCACATCAATAACTACCCCTTACAAAGAGTAAATAGTTATAAGTACTTGGGGCTATGGTTCGACTCACACTTAACATGGAATATACATTTTGACTTTATTTGTAAAAAACTAGCGCGTGTATATGGAATTATCTATGCCTGTAAAAATATGCTGATGCAAAAGGTGAAACTCGAACTCTATCACGCCTTATTTAATTCCATATTATCGTACGGTATTGCCTGTTGGGGCAATACCTCAAATTGTAACATAGAGAGGCTAAAACTTCTCCAAAAAAGAATAGTACGCACCATATTTAAGGCCCCTTATCTCGCCCACTCTATTCCCCTCCTTTAAAAGGGAAATCTAATGTCAGTGCCACAGCTCTATCGTTACATGAGCCTAATTCTGTTATTTAAAGATATTCAATCCGGGTATGTCCTTACTAATAAAAAAACTCCTCGTAGAGGATCCGAATCTAGATCGAATAATATTTTGGATGTTCCTAGATGTCATACTAGTGAAAAAAATAAAATCCATTTTTTACGCGGGTGTTAAAGACTATAATTCTCTGGATATATCATTACACTTTGCACCTACCCTGGCTAAATTTAAAAACCTCGTTAAGATCGCTATAATGAATGAAAATTGTTAAAGATGTTTTAAATGATAAAATCTTATTTGTTGTTCCTTTTAGTTGATATGTTTGTTCTTTTTTTTCTTTTTTTTAATTGCATGTTGTCTTCTTTTTTTTCTTTTTACGGAGATGTCAATGTTCTAACTCTAATCTTACCATTGTTTTAATATAATGCCCAGGGCTTACAAGTCGCATGATGACTTAGCCCTATTACCTGCAATGTATTACTAAGTATAAACATACAATAAACTTTGACTTTGACTTATTAATTGAATTTAACATTATTTACTGAACAAGTTTATCAGTTAAATATAATACGAAGCAAATTTTAATGAAATAAATATCTACAGAGGGTATTTGTATTTTTCTCGCTTACGAAATACTTGCCGCATCTTTAACGCTCATTTTATTTCAACACTTTCACTTGATGAAGATACCTTATAATAGCTTTATTCGATATCTGGTAGTGGACGACTCGTAGACTTTCTGTTGACGCTGTGACACATACCTCATGAAAAAGCCCAATACCGTCCAATTTCCAATATCATATAATGACTCGCACACCCAGGAAATCAATGACTGCATTAGGAATCCTAGATGTCCAAATTTCGACCCCAATAAAAAAATGTATTAACAAGAAGCGAAAAACTTACCATCACAAAGCACAGAAACCACTTGACTAAACCACAGCTCGTATATCAATAAAAGACCGCAGATGGAATAGTTAGTGCGACACCTTACCATTAACAAACAGGCATTTTCGATGTTATTTTCATAAAACCGGATAAGTTAAACAACACGACGTACACACCATAAAGTCTCCTCCAAAACCGGACGTTTTCGTGGAAAAAAAAATAAACTAAAAAAACAAAAGATAAAAATATAAGATCAAAGAATAGACAAAAAAAACAACATTATCTCGATCAGAAAAAATAACATACGACCCTTTCAAAAACGTCAAAAAAAAACAAAACTTCATCCGCCTAACCTAAATTAAATGCGTTCAGAAAAGAAAAAATTAGATTACACATTCTTAAAAAGTGTAAGGTCTCATTAAATACAGCTTAGGCAAAAATATTTGGTTTCCCCGGAGGCTAAATGGTCAAGCTTTACTCAAGTTAAACTGTACCTGTACCATTCCGTATCTTCAGCAGTTTCCTTTAGACTCGTCTTTCGCTCCTGCGCGCTTTCTAAAATTAGAATCACAATCTCAGTATCCATCGGGGGAAAACTTTGAAGCTGTATTTTTATGTATCTCGTAAAGTTGCTTATTTCCAAAATTTCTGTCCGTGTTAAACAGTGTTGATTAAACTCTATTCTTTGAAATAAGTGCACTTGGCATTAATATAATCAATGATGCACACTTCTGCTAATTCATAATGAACTTTTGGCATTTGCCTTTGTGTTTATCACTTTACCGATAAAAATCATATGATTAATAAATGGAGTCTTTAAAGTTCATGGCAGCATACCGAACTTCATATTTCTTGCTATTTCATTGATTTGGGAGCCCGGCCTTGTGGGCCTAAAATTCTGAAACAAATCATTTTAGGACCCTTTTTATATGAATTTTTATACTCATTAGAACCTAAAGATCATGCTATAAAATGTATGACTTACTAAATCTTAAGCTTCATTTAATTCATATCTTGACCGTAAGATACGTAAATTAGAAAGAGTTAAATATTGTGATACCATGATTTAAAAACATTTTTTCGGTATTTGAAAAATTAATTTTTTTGATAAAAATTTGCATAAATAAGGATTACATTTGACATTAACTAAACAAAATGACTTCAAGCCTTTGCATTTACGTTAGTTTATTTTCTTTTAAAACAATTAATAGAATTTTTAAATACTTTCGATTTTTTTATATTTTATTATTTCAAAATGACCAGTAACATATCAAGAAACCTTGTAGCAGGTTACTAACTGCAGAGATATATTTTTGTTTGATATATAAAAAGACGTTTTAGAATAAAACATCGTGCCGAGTAAAATAAAACTAAACATTAAGAAATTTTGGTTTTAAATAAATATCTAGCCAGTTTGTTTTTCAATTTTTTCTACGATGGCAAAATTCTAGTCAATGTTTCGTTATAAACTTCCAAGGTTTAGAAAGTAAATTGCGTGCGTTGGAAAGTTTCTTGTGTCTGAAAATCTTTCATGTTAACGTTTAAGATTGATTCATATATCACGTACTTATGGTGTTAATTATATGTGAACTATGGAAAATTAATGAAGATGGACAAAAAAATAAGGTTTTATATCAAAAGAAATATAGATTCCTCCTTTTTATGTCTTCCTCTCGGACACCAATCCTAGTCGTAAACATTTTTATATCCTATTACTTTTAATTATATTTACTTCGGTTTATTTACTTCTAAAAATACTTAAATATAATTATAAATGGCCCAGAGCGAAAACTAAGTTCTTTATTATTTAGCCATGCAAATAACGTTTACTAGTATTAATTTCATTTAATGAAAGTCGGCACGCTAGCAACTGATTTACTTCTGAAAGTTTCTTAATGGAAACCTTTTTCCGCTGGGTTTCTACCTCCTTCATCTCGTCGTATTCAAATCGATTGTGGAGCCAGCCTAGAACTCTGCTTGTGATTGTTTTCAGAGCGTCGTAATAGCCGCGAATAGATAATCAACAATTACATCCTCGTTATTCTTATAGTGTTATTCAGTTGTTTATTAGTTTTAGTAATATACAGTTCCGATGAGCCCCGAAATGGCAACACCAGTCTAATGTTGGAATTTTGAATTTGTAATATTCTAATTTATCGAACTTCGGAAAACGATTTCAAAGCTGTTTTATGAATATCAAATACAGATGCAATAGTTGTGAAGATTTTGACTTAATTTTGCATCGGACAGCTTAATAAATAGAAATTCAGTCTGGTTCTTTCCGATTGCCAAACTATTATAAAGCCTTATCAAAGACGTGAGTAACCCATGTTTTTATGAATAAAAATGTGAGTCCAGTTGTACATTAAATATACTTCTAGTAAAAAAATTAGGAAGTTACAATTATTTTCCTAGTTGCAATATTTTTATTAAAAACATCGTTCAAATTCAAATTCAAATTATTTTATTTGTTTTTAGAGTCATATTAAGATATTTGAGGGCCAAGTCGTCTTGCGACTTATAGCTCTCAGTTACAACATATATGTACAAGAGAGAAAACTCAGGTAAAAAAAAATTAAAAATTAATACAAAAATTTATATACAAGTGTAAAGATTATGAATTAATTAAAATAACATTTTTTAGCAGAAAAAAATTGGAACAAAGAGTCGTTATTAAATATTATTACTAATATAAGAAAAGACAATTACAGTTAAGATCGAAAATCAGCGAATTTACCCTATTTTACTGAAATATTTTGGAATATTGCATTTTTTATATGTTTTTTTAACTTCCGTATAAGTATGAAGGTTATGTTATAGCTTTTTACCCCGAAGTAAAATAATGAGTTGATCTTTTTAGAAGTTACTGTTACCAACAGAGTTAAAAGTAGACATAACGTAAAAAGTATTTTTTTTTCGTTTACTTCTGATATCAAAATTAAGAGAAAGACAAGCTAGAAGTTCTAGACACTGTATTCGGTACATTACTACATTATTTAAGAACTTTATGTCGATTTTTTTAAGATTTCGATCAATTAAGTCTATTTTGTATTTTAAAAGGAAGTCTTCATAGTTTGTAGCTATTCTGCTTTTTTTAGTAAGACCAGATATTGCATTACATAAGAAATAATTTTTTTTGAATGTTTTCAAGTTTTCCTAAGTTAGTTTTGCAGGTACTACTATAAACAATAGAACCATAAGTAAATGAGGGTTTAATAAACGATTTGTACAAAGCTATTAGACAACGGGCGGATTTTAATTGTTTAGATATTTTAAATGATGCACCAATTAATTTGTTTGACCTAAATATAACCTGATTTATATGTGGGGTAAACAGTAATTTATGGTCGAATCTTTCACGGTGTCCTGTCTGCTCAAGGTTGTTTCACATAAAGTATAATTATAAATAATTTTATTTGTTCGGCGAGTGTATGATACCACTACCGTTTTTTCATTATTTATTGGAATGTTATTCACAACGCACCAACTATTTAGTTGATTTAAGTCAGTCTGGAGAAGTATACAATCACTGTACGAGTTTATAGATTTACAATTCGCTGACGACCACAAGGTGTGTAAGAGTTCAGAATGACATATTATCGGGGGAATATCAACAGCGTTTACATTAAATAAAAGAGGTACCAATGAAGAACCTTGAGGAATCCCACACTTCACCATTGATTTTCAGAAAATTACAGCGATAAGATAAATAGTCCAATAGCCAGTTCAAAAAGGATCCCGATAGCCCGTGATTATTTAATTTATTTAATAAACTTGTGTTTTTATTGCTCGAAAATGTAATTTTTTCAAAAACTATGTTCTCTAGAAAGTTGAAATTTGCACTGTACATTAGACGTGCCGGGGACACTTTCTACCAAATTTGCATCTAAATCTAAAAATATTTTCACGTTTTTTGAAAATTTAAATTATAACCGCTAGGTGCTATAAGAAAATTGTCAATGAGAAAATTGTAGAGCGTCACCGAAAACGTACAAATAGCGTTGGCGCGAAAAAAATTGTCGTCTTTTTCACTGACAAAATACGACTTAAAAAAGTGACCAGTTGGGCAAGCTAAAATACTTTTTTTAGAATTCCATTGGGAGAGTAGTGTAACTTTATGAAAATCAGAAATTTGTTAATCTGGTGTTTAATGCAATACACACCGCTGAACAATCGAGGAGACAATGGCGAAGAAGGTACTACACGATTTAATTTCGTAGGATTACAAATGCGAATTTTTTGAAAAACAGAGACATTTTATTTATCTACATACAAACAAAATTTATAAGTACGTTTCGAAAATACCACCTTCGGCTGCGATGCAGGCGAGGGCGCGAACAATCATATTGTCGAAGGCGGCTTGAATCATTTCCGGGGTTACTTCCCGGCAAGCGCTTACAATTCGTTTACGCAGCTCTTCAAGGGTCTCAACCGCAATGGCGTACACCTTGTACTTGACGATGCCCCAAAGAAAGAAATCCAACGGAGTCAGATCGGGTGACCTTGCTGTCCAGTGTACGAGACCTTTTCTCCCTATCCATCGTTGTGGAAATTCGTTGTTTATGTAATCTCTCACGGCTCTCTGTTAATGAGGCGGGGCACCGTCTTGCTGAAACCACAGTCTTGCTCGTTGCGCCAACGGCAGTTCGTCAAGTTGTTGTTCTAGCTCATCCCATAAAAAATCTAAATAACTCTGGCCCTTTAGATTTTGCGGTAAGAATACTGGACCAATTAACCGGTTTCCAACAAGACCAATCCAACCATTCAAGCTACTAAATTGAAATTGGTGACGGTGTTCATATCCCCAGTGTGGATTTGTGTCTTCCCAAACATGATTATTTTGGTGATTGTACGGGCCGTCTCTTGCAAACGAGGATTCATCCGAGAATAGCATGTTGCGGAGGAATTGTGGGTCGTCGTGCACGGAATTTAGCAGCCAGTTGCAAAAATCCAGCCGTTGTTGAGCGTCTCCATCTCGTAAAACGCGATGAAGCGTTGCTCTGTCAGGATGGTACTTTAGCCTTTGTAAAATTTCCCAAATGCGAGTTTTACTGCAAGCCAAATCCTTACTCGCCGCGGCACAACTACTACGTGGGTATGCGGCAAAAAGGCTCAAACGGTGTTTTCAAAGTCCAAATACCGCTGACCAGCCCCACGAAATCGAGGTTGTACGTTACCATACTGGTGAAAGTAATTTACAGCTCGCCTCACAGTAGTTATGGATGATCTTCTATCTGGATGTCGTTGCTCAAAGATTTCACTCACTCGTCGTAGATTTCTTCCAACTTCCACGTGGTAAATGGCCACTAGTTCCGTACGCTCAGCTCTGCAATATTGAAGCATGATTCTTAAGATTGATTACGACAATAATGTTACACAGTTTGTGTTACAGTTATTTAAATACTAAATAAATTGAAGTTTTTTACTGACCTTTAAAGCTGTGGTCTATTTATCTTCTCGCCTATCAGGGTTGAAATATGTTTCGAATACGACTAGATGCAAACACAGGCCTATTAGATTAAAAAACTAATAGGAAAAGTCAATAGCTAAATGAGCCAGATTGTGGTTTCAACAAGTTGGCAAGCCAAAATATACCTCTCCTCGGAAGAATGGTCCCTAGTGGTATTAATTTCTCGACACGACCCCCAAAGATATCTCCGCAATTCAGAGTTATTTACGAAAAACGTATTCTCGGTTCAAACCCTGCCCGGTATAAAATTTTTATTTCAATAATTGATACGAAACAATCGAGTTTAATTTATTCAGAATATTATAAATTAAGTAGTTACAACAGCGAGTTAGACGTACTAAAACAATGCACAATTGAATTTAACCCTTTTTACAGTACATGTTTATCAGTTGAATATAATACTAAGCAAATTTTAATGAATGAAATATCTACAGATGGTAATTGTATTTTTCTCGCTTACGAAATACTTGCCGCATCTTTAACGCTCATTTTATTTCAACACTCGTAGACTTCCAGTTGACGTTGTGACACATACCGCATGAAAAAGACCAATGCCGTCCAATTTCCAATATCATATAATGACTCGCACACCCAGGAAATCATTGACTGCGTTAGAAATCGTAGATATCCAAATATCCACACCAAATATATTTACAAGAAGCAAAAACCTTACCATCAACAAAGCACAGAGAGCCACTTGACTAACCGCCAGCTCTTAAAGCAATAAACGTTAAATTATCGTCTTTGAATTAACATAACTATATATAGGTCGTTAAGAATACCCGTTAATAAATAACAAAAAACTAACAAAGTGGACCACCCACAGGGTTTACCCTTTACCCCTCTTATCTCGGCTGACTGCGCTAAAACAAGATTTAACCTTTATAATTTCATTCGTAAAAATAAACAGATTAGGCCTTCATAAATTCATTAATAAAAAAAGACTTTATTAAATATTATGCTTACGATGCGTGTCTTAATTTCAGTGAACTTGAGCAGCTATCGGTGGTTCTGTGGTAGAGCGCTCGACTGCCAAGCCGAATGGGCTGGGTTCGAAACCTGGGTGGCGCATTTGTTTTTAATCAATAGAGAAACGCTAAATTAGAATTTCTTCGATGCAATAATTTCAATTTCAATTCTATTTCAATTAAACCAAAATTTCGTACTCTATTAAATACGCTTCCGATAAAGCTGAAGGTCTAATTTTTATTAAGGCGTAACAAGTGTCGGTGGTTCTTTGGTAGAACGTCCGCCTGTCAAGCAGGAGGTCTCGGGTTCAAATCCCTCCCGATGCGACCACAAATTGATACTAAGACGAATACCGTGTACAACTGGTGGAAACCCTGCCATTGGACGTTGAGAGGTAGCATTACACTCAGCACTCGGTCCGTCCCAAAGTCATTAAGAAGATGTTGGAGAGAAAACGCCCATCTAAACACAACAGCCTCAACATGCACAACCATCAGAACACAAACACAACAAATTCAACACTCACAACCTACGCATAAACATTACAAAAACGTAATACACCAAACCGTCACGACGGTGAGCGAAAAAACACCATCCAAACCAAACCGAAAATGAATCCGTTAACGCTCACCGTCACACGGTTGTTTTGCAAACCCTTCGAGAAACTGCGAAAGCAGAACTCTCGAGCAACTGCGTACGCAGGATTACACTTTGCACCGAAAATGCGAACGCGTTCGCAGGCCTGACAGACAGACCCACAGACAGACACGGTGGTTGTATAACCCCTCCTAGGGGACTTTGTCCCCTCGGAGAGGTAAAAAGAGTGCCCCGAAATGTGAAATATTGTATTTTAAAACGATGAAAAAGGTTAAACGGTTCGGCACACTGGCCAGCAAGGTCACCAGATCTCACGTAATTTAAATCGCCATTAATAATTTAATTAATTAATTTAATTTCTTCGCCATTGTCTCCTCGATTTTTCAGCGGTGTTTATTGCATTAAACACCAGATTAACAAATTTCTGACTTTCATAAAGTTACACTACTCTCCCAATGGAATTCAAAAAAGGTTATTTTAGCTTGCCCGACTGGTCACTTTTTCAAGTCGTATTTTGTCAGTGAAAAAGACGTCTATTTTTTTCGCGCCAACGCTATTTTTACGTTTTCGGTGACGCTCTACAATATTCTCATTGACAATTTTCTTATAGCACCTAGCGGTTAAAATTTAAATTTTCAAAAACCCTTAAAATTTTTTTGGATTTAGATTCAATTTTGGTAAAAAGTGTCCCCCGGCACTTTTAATGTACAGTACAAATTTCAACTTTCTAGAAAACATAGTTTTTGAAAAAAAAATCTGGATGTAAGATTTGAAAATTGGATGTTTTACGGCTTGCGTAAATCTCGAAAATATTTCAGCTGGAATCCAACCAGTTCTTACTGTTGGGTTTAAAATTCGCTAGCCGCATCTCGATAACTTCGATGCTGAACATAAGCCGGTGCTAGACATACCTGAAAGATTAAAAATGTTTTGTCGTGCTGGTATTAAACTGGTTATTGGCCATGTGCAAGTATTCGACTTTAAACTCGAAACCCCCAATCTTAAAACTCGAAAAAATTGCGAGTACTTATTTGAGGCCAAGTTTCATATTTTCGAGTACCCGAAACTATTATTTTATCCAAGGCAAAACTCGTGAGTTTTGACAATGCGCATTTTACCTTTTTTACATGGCTCCAACCAAAGACCTTGAGTAGAAAGGGTTCTTTCAGATTGGTTATGATTTTTTAAGCATACACAATATGAAAATGATGTTAAAACATAGATAATTTTGAACCTAATTTTAATCTTTTATAAATTATATTTCCCCTCTGTAAGATGACGATGCCTGAATTGCCCCGGATCTTAGGCATCCCTTACCTAAAAGGCTTTAACCATTGCTGTAGTATAGCCTATTTGGTTTTTCTTTTCTTCAAAATAGCAAGAAAATCATGTATCCGAAAAATAAAATTATTTTTTGCATGTTAAATCCCTTTCTATCCGTGGATAATATCTATAAATAAGCAGTTAACCACAATTTTTATAGTTAATCGATATGTTGGCAGTTAATTTATCTGTTTTGCCGGTCTGGGTCCGATGGCCCGAAGACCAACCGATCGAATGGGGGTCCAACGGACCGAAAATTAAAAAATTCGTTTTCTATGAGTTAATTGCAGAAGGTTTCAACGGACCGAAATAAATATTTTTAAAAAGCTGGGGAAAAAATACCCCAATTGTGCGGTTTACAGCCCAATTTTGCACCTTTATATTTTTTTAGTACATCGAATTAAGGTTTCTTTTTATAGATATACCTAACCTAACCTAACCTAACCTAACCTAATCCGAACTAATCTAATCTAAAAAGTTTTTTTGCGTACCCTGCTATATCTCGGGGCAGAACTTCGGCGAAGTCTTTTGACGCCAAAATAGATTTTTCCAGTATAGGAAATCAAAATTCTACCAAACAGGTGAAACAACGTTTCACACTATGGTTTCACATTAACGACAGGATTAAAAATACTCTTAAAGAAGACGGTAACTCTTAGCTTGCTCAACACGTCATACCTTTCAAAACATTTGCCATTATGTTACATCAAGAATGTATTTATTTATACTCAAGGAGAATTAATATGTCGAGATTATTTTTAGCGTTTCTCAAATTCCACCCGTTGGGGCCCCCGGTATGCTCCTCCGCTTTAATAAAATCAAATAATACTGCAAGCTCATTGGTTCTTAAAAATTACGTTTACGGATGCGATTAACGCTGCTGCGAGGACGCAAAAAAAAAGACCGCCTACTTTTTCCTCCCCCCCCTTAGCGTGACAGGGTTAGGGCCTCAACGTGTCCGTCGATAGTCTTGACATAATACATTCTTGGTCACATATTACGAGTCAAAATACCACATAACTTATATATTTTAAATTATTATTATAAAACGGTGCTTTACTGTCATTATCGACGTACCGTGGTAGCGGACATTGGAAGCGACCACGAATCGTAGTAAAACAACTCGTCAAATATTAAGTAGGCATAATGACAAACTATTCCCGGCGGTCAGTTATAAATACTACCAGAAATGTTATATTATAGTATATACACTTGGAATATCTAAGGTCTCGTGGCTACCTAATTAATAGTAGAAGGTAGTGACGTCACGCGTATTTCCCTATCAACATAAGTAACATAACAACGATAAGTATGACAATGAACGAGAATTACAACGAAACTGATTTTCACAGTTATTGCGTAACGCAAGATGTTTTATCAGCACAGAACCCCCAAGTGTCTAAAATATGCTTGACGTCCGCCTGTGCCGAAATATCTAGTTTCTGATAGATAGGCGGAATATTAGGCATAAATGATAAAAATTAATTGGAATAGTACTAGAAACGGTATATTTAGTCTATGGTCTGGCGCGATGTTATCTCTTCGATTTATTCTCCCGTAGACATACGTTCTAAAACGCCTCACTCGGCAGCACTGAAAAGGAGGAAATTTCAAATTTTAATGACGAATTTTCAACCCCCTCTCCCACTCCCTCTTTTACTTCAGGACAAGCTCCCGTTAAACATTATACCGTACTGACACACTTTTGGGTCTATGTCGCTTTTGGTGCCACTGATTTGCCAAACCATAAAAACGTAAGCTTATTTCAACAGTACTGTTGTTATACACAACGGGCGTCTTGTATATGTTTCGTGAAATAAATAACTTTGATTAGCGTATGTGGGAGCAATGGCGTAGCCATGGGGGGGGCCACACCCCACGAAACGTATGGTTGTAGGTTTTTATTTGTTTATTTTATTTCATTGTGTGCCCTCCCCGAAACCAACTCCAGGCTACGCCACTGTTTGGGAGACCGGGGAAAAAATTCATTTGGTATGTTATGCTTATGGTCAAGGCACTATATCGATTTTTCTATTCAACGTAAGCTTAATGTAGTGTTTTGTCTTAACGACTGGAGTAAAAATACTCTTTTTTTTCACCAATACATAATAGGTAAACCTTTTTGTCATAATGAAAATGGCCCTTAAAAGGGCCGTTTTTTTTTGGACTCCACGTCCACATCTTTGGACTCCCAGTCCACGCCTCACCTACACTGGTAGGTCAACCATGACTTCCTTTTCCACCAATTCGACCCACGCCTTGTACGTAAGGAGGTAAGAAACATTCGAAAGCGTTATCCGACTGCGTCTGTACCTCATAATAGACCCGGCCACTGAAAACATCCTCTCAACGTCTGAACTAGCAGCTGGAATTCCGAGTACCTGTCTCGCTAATTCGGCTAGGATTGGGTACTTTTTTCGGTACGTCCGCCAGTAAAAAAGAACGTCGCACTCTTCTGGTTGGCAAGGTTCTTCTAAATAGCGAGAAACCTCGCTCCTGAAAGCTGGTGACTCCTGAACGGCCGTTGATGGCTCCGAAGACCGATTGGAACGCACTCTGGACCAAAGACCCCTTGAAGATTGATTTTTAAATAAAAAGAGAACTAAACAACAAGAAAGGTAATTTTAAATAACGCAAAAAATTAGTTGGGCCTTTTTAAACCCAATGAAAAGTAAAAATACCAAGAGAACTTTAAATAATTACCATTTGGTATGCCAATAAATATTGTTGAAAGACGAAACTTAAAAGCAAAACTTCGAAGAACGAAATTTAAAGTAATTTAAAGCAAAAAAAGCTGAAGAAAAACTTAGTAAAAACTAAAAGAAGCCTCGAAGATACAGAGATCGACAAGAAAATGTGACCCATTGGTGCCTTGTTCCTCTTTTTATACCCAACCACTTTCCTCCCCCCATCACTTTCTACGCGTTAATTGTTGTATCCGAAACCCGGCAAAGGATTGTCGCCACTAAGTCGCCGGGTTCCAAAATTTTACCTCCGCGGCGCGGAATGTTGGGCTTTCCACCGTGTATTTGGTCAAGATCAAATGACAATAGTGAGAAACACGCCTTTCACCATCTAGTTTCCAGATTTTGTACGACGAAGTAGACTCGCTGTCTCCTTCGCGTATTTTCCGAAGACGGATTTAATCTTCTATATATCCGGTCTAACGTGATATCGCCGTTTATTGAAATTCAAATTAACCGCCAAATAATATTATCCGACCAATAATAACATTTAAATATGCTTACGTTTTAAAAAAAAACTTAGGTTAGGTAATTTTGTAATTAGGTTTGGTAGTTTCACTTACAAGGAGACATCCCGTAATGTAACCCACTGATTATGATCAAACTCGGGGGTGGGGGGGATTGGTAGACCTTCATGTATCATGAAAAATGTTTTTGACAACAAAAAATTTTGATTTTCCTATTGAAATTAAAATATAAATCTGACCGATTCCTAGCCCCCCCCCCCCCCGTGAAAAACTATAACAAAAGCAGTAAATTTTATGAAAAATGATTATAATTGATAGGAAGTGATTGAAATACATTATTTGTAAACTATACGAATAGTATATAGTTAAATTGGTGTATTTGAAAAAATATATATTTTTGTCAATTTGGTCAACAATGATCAAAATTAAAATTTTAAATAAAAAAAATACAATGATTTTACTAAAAATCCAAAATAGTTTGATATAAAATATTGTTTTCAAAATTTTAAAATTTTCTAATTTTGATTAATTTTTAACAATTTTTCAAGTTTAACCAAATAGAAAAAATAAATAAATTTCTTCAAAAACACAATTTATCTATATATTAATCCAATTTTACAGAACTAATAAATTTCAATTCATTCCTTTCAATTTTTATCAAAACTTCTGCTTTTGATCAAATTGGTACAAATTTATTCAATTTTATCAATTTTGAAAAACTATATTTTATTTCAAACTATTTTGAGATTTTTGTAAAATTTGGCCATATTGATCTATTAATTCGAATTTTGATCATTGTTGACTAAAATATATTTTTTTAAATAAACCAATTTATCTATATATTATTCCGATATTTCACAAATAATCTATTTCAATCAATTGTTATAAACTATAATCGTTTTTGATAAAATTTTGTTGAAATTAATTTTTTCAATGATCTAGGACACAAGCTTAAAGATCCTCGAAACTATTAACAAAACGCGTTAAAAATCCTTTTCCGACAACAATATAAATAGAAATTCTAATTTTCATACATTAACAGGATGTAAAATGTGTATAATGGCTTTTACATTATAAATAATAAACTAATAAAAGTTAGCCTCTTTCTATGAAAACAATATAAATAAACAGGGCTACTTCCAAATGAAAAAAGCGGGAGTAATAAGATTGCTTTGCGGGAAGCCATTTCACCAATATTAATGAGCGTAGAATCAAACTAAAAACTTAATAAGATATTATGTTAGTAATATAACGGAATTCCTCAAAAATCCAAGCACCTTCGGACGGGCTTCTCAGCTAGTTTTTAATATTTCCTTGCAAAATAATCGAATGTTCCACTCTTCAGAGCTTCATATCACTTAAAAGAATTTAATTTCTTTGCAAAGTTAAAATAAAATTAACATAACCTAAATATATATAAATATTATAAGCCTAAAAACTTCCTTTTCTATATATATTTCGAAATATTTGGGCGTCAGTGCATATAATAAAAATTCCACAAATATCGGGATATTAACAATAATAGCCCATCCCAATGCCGAGTTCCCCTTTCTTATTTGTAATGCGCTAGGAGACGCCAAGTCTGTCTATCACCTGTGGACGAAACTTTCGCTTTTATTAAGCCCTTTCCATACCAGCCCGGTTCTTATCCCGTTTTCAACCTCATATAAAATTTGTCATAAAGCATGACAACGTTATATTGCAATTACAACCTTTTCAATGCTTTTCGCTTTAAATAGTAGTTAGAGATGAGTCTTGGGCCCGCTAAAGGTGGACTGACCCGACCCGAGCCGGGTTTTCAATATCAAAGTTTTTGGCGGATCGGGTCGGGCTTTAAAATTGCCGGCCCGACTCATCTCTAATAGTGTTTTTACAATCGAAAATGCTCTTTTCAGACCTATTTTCTCTTTTGTTTTGTTTAAACGAGAAATATTTAAATAAGCTTGCGTTGAAAACTCAGGATGATAAACAATTAAATAAGCTTACGTTTAAAACTTAGGATGATAAACATGTAAATAAGCTTAAGTTTAAAACATAGGACGATAAACATTTAAATAAGCTAGCGTAAGATATTTACTAGGATATCTTTTGAGGTTAAATAAGCTTAGTTAAGAAACTGTGGTCAATTTGTGGCTAGTGTCCCTATTCCTACAAGCTCCGTGCCCCTCCCCCATTTTCCAACATTCCACTCGTGCGTTTAGGTAACTTAATTATTGCGATCGCCTCCTCCGTGTATTTGGTCAAGCAACCCGCGTGCCAAAAATACGCTCTCGTCCCCCTTTCGAAACGGGGCTGGCTCCTAAACTCCTCTTATGATTACAATAGACTGGATATGATTTTGACCAAAGACTATATATACGCTTCGCTTACTAGACAGGAGTGTTCCTAGGAAAAACCTGTTAACACCTCTGTAGCACTGTAAAAGCTGGGTTAATATTTTGACCCGCGGCTAGAGGCGCCACTAGTAACACAGCTCAAGCTAGGGGGAAACTTTGACCAGCGTCGAGATGGATCCACAATCGGTATGCAAGTTGAGACATAGAACACGCCTATTTAGTAAGCGAAGCGTATATATAGTCTTGGGATTTTGACGGTGGTTTTGAAAATCCCAGCTTCTAAAATCAAGAGGCGTCTTCGCGTCTGGACCCCAGCTGCAGATAGTGGTGAAAGCTCCGAGTGGAAAGGGATTAGGGCTATTTTGTTAAGGGGTAGAGTTCTCTTTTTTTTTCTTTGCCTGTCTCAATGTTAAGCGGGGGGGGGGGGGTTAAAGCGCTTTAGAGACAGAGGACGACCTTCCTAGGTCGGAATTTTATATCATGGCGCAGTTTTAACTAAGCATTGTTTCCTTAAAGCATTATCTAGTGTAGTAACTTTACCTAAAATGATTTATTATTCATTTTTAAAGGCTTCAGACAAAGTTCAAAATATTACTTATTTAAATTAAGCATAATTTAATTCAAAAAATTACTTTCTAATTAGATGGAAATGAAATGAAAACTTGCAATATTAATCGAAAAATAATCCCCACTTTAAATTTATATATTAATTTTTACTGCGAAATTAGAATATGTATTTAAAAATGAAAGTCGTTTTTACATTTGTAGAAACGTTCGCGATTTTCAAAACCATTTTCGTACGCGTTAAACTCATATCCAGTAGAGATTCTAGAGAACCGTAGGGAAGGGGGGAGAGAGCGTACATTTGGCACGACTAGAGAGGGAGGTGGGAAGATGGGGGAGGGGCAAGGATCTTCCTATAAATAGGTAGGCTAGCCACAAATGGACCACAGTCCCTTGTCGATCATTGTATCCTCAGTCGTTTTTCTTAGCGTTTCTTTTTAGCGTTTTACTTAGTATTTTCCCACTAAGATATTTAAAGTCGTTTTTTTCCTTCGTGACAACCGAAGTAAGTAACTTAAACTTATAATATCATTCCACGGAATCCGTTAAACTTAATCGCGTATTTATTTCTAATAGATGAACGAACCAGCAAAGGCAAAGCCAAATGCAAGGCATTCGCCTATTAAACTTGGGAATTCCCCGGTGAAGTACTGTGGATTTGGTCCTCCTCCGTCAGGAGGAACTGAAATCGACTACTCCAAGTTATCGGAGTTTGATCGGTATGTGTTGTGGTAACCAAAGTCAAACATCTGCAAATATGTATTGTTATTGGTTTTTATACTTTAGGTTGCCGAGACACGTGGAGCCGGCAGTACCTTACAAGTGTAAGGAAAACGCTCCAAGGACCAAGGCAGGAAAGGCAACTTTTCCTGGACAAGCCTGCCAACTTTGTGAAAAAGTATAAAATTAGTTTTCATTTGAATTATTAATCGTGTCAGTTTAACATATTATTTACCTGTTTTTTCGTTTAAAGTGGTACTTAGATTTGCCAGAGGAGAAGAGAAGGGAGCGGATGAATGAAATGTCCAAACACCGGGCGCGTCACTCTCTCGTGACTCCGACAACTCCACCGCGGTATTGCGACTTCAACACCTTGGGTGATCCCAGCCCTCCCGCCGTAACCGTTAAATTGGTGTCGAAAAGGAGACGGCCCCTAAAAATGCGAAAGCTGGACCGCAGCCCAAGTTCTTCGCCAACAAAGCGCTTAAAGCTTGATAATTAATCAAGTAAAAAAACGGCCCTTTTTAGGGCCACTCTCATTTTGAAACAAAGGTTTTACTTATAATGTGTAGGAGTAGGTTTACTAAAATAGTAGAAATAAGCTTACATATACGTTGGAGAGGTACACCAGTATTATTCTTGATGAAGCGTCGGTAATAAGGTAACAAGATCATTGGTGGCGTGAGAAAGCATTCACAATAAAACAAGCCACTTACATATTCTGATTAAGCTTACACATAGGTTGAAGAGTTACGCAAATTGATATCGAAAGTATGAGCAGACACAACTTAATTAGTGTGTAGTCAGCAGTAGCGTCGCCAGGGTGTTTTAGGCAGCGCTTGAGCCACATGAAACATTTCTGAAGTGCCCGCTAAAATTTCTTAATAGCGCCTCTTAAAATTCCAGGAAAGCTACTTTAGTAAAATTTTGTCGAATATTTTAGTACTTGTTAAAACTATTAGTAGATTTTGAATAGTGAAAGATAATAGTTGATTTTATAAAATAAAAAGTGGTCTTGCCCAGCTTGTTAAAATGTTGCTCTTACGTCACAAGACACAGCTTTATTAGTATATTTTGCACACGAGCGCGCTAGAAAAACCTATATTCATTTGTCGACTGTAGCGCGCGCTAGTAGGCTTGTGAAAGCTAGGAGCAACAAACACAACACCCGACACAAGGAGAACGCAACCCGTCAAAAGTCGTGGATTTTCTTGTGTACGTTTTTCATTGGCTAGACGCTTTAGCGCCTGCTGCCGTCGGAAGAGGAAAATTCGGAAATTATCTTACCCCCCCCCGCCCGTAAAACGTTCATCGTAAAGGCTCGTGACGCTCGTCCAATGAAATTCGTACACAACCCTTCGTTAGCGTGTTTAAAGGCTAGCTGCGTTCTCCTTGTGTTTGTTGCTCCTAGGTGAAAGTAAGAGGCTGTAACGTAAGAGCAACATTTAAACAAGAAGGCCAAGTTAGATTATAAAAAGAACTATTGATCTCATTGTTTCGATTAGACAAATAAAACGTTCCTATATTAATAAATTAATAAGAAAATGTTTTCTTTTATACCTTTAATTCGCAGTTCTTTTTCTAAGCCGATAAAAATATTATCCTTTTTGGATATTGGGAACCCCAGTTGGGCTATCGGCTTAAGCGCCGCCAAATTAAAAATCGTGCTATTAATCAAAATATAAGTGTTAAAAGCGTATACACCATGTATACGCTAAAATCATTTAGCAATTTAAAGTAAAGCGAGATACCGATGTTTAAAGGCCAAGATTTTCTTCTGCCAGTCATCCTTTAAATTTCCTTTCCTTCAACATGGTCTAATTAATTAATTAGTCCATGCCTTCAATAACTGTGAAAATCAGTTTCGTTGTAATTCTCGTTCATTGTCATACTTATCGTTGTTATGTTACTTATGTTGATAGGGAAATACGCGTGACGTCACTACCTTCTACTATTAATTAGGTAGCCACGAGACCTTAGATATTCCAAGTGTATATACTATAATATAACATTTCTGGTAGTATTTATAACTGACCGCCGGGAATAGTTTGTCATTATGCCTACTTAATATTTGACGAGTTGTTTTACTACGATTCGTGGTCGCTTCCAATGTCCGCTACCACGGTACGTCGATAATGACAGTAAAGCACCGTTTTATAATAATAATTTAAAATATATAGGTTATGTGGTATTTTGACTCGTAATATGTGACCAAGAATGTATTATGTCGAGACTATCGACGGACACGTTGAGGCCCTAACCCTGTCACGCTAAGGGGGGGGGGGGAGGAAAAAGTAGGCGGTCTTATTTTTTTTGCGTCCTCGCAGCAGCGTTAATCGCATCCGTAAACGTAATTTTTAAGAACCAATGAGCTTGCAGTATTATTTGATTTTATTAAAGCGGAGGAGCATACCGGGGGCCCCAACGGGTGGAATTTGAGAAACGCTAAAAATAATCTCGACATATTAATTCTCCTTGAGTATAAATAAATACATTCTTGATGTAACATAATGGCAAATGTTTTGAAAGGTATGACGTGTTGAGCAAGCTAAGAGTTACCGTCTTCTTTAAGAGTATTTTTAATCCAGTCGTTAATGTGAAACCATAGTGTGAAACGTTGTTTCACCTGTTTGGTAGAATTTTGATTTCCTATACTGGAAAAATCTATTTTGGCGTCAAAAGACTTCGCCGATGAACCAACACACTTACATTAAGCTTACGTTGATTACCTATGTCGACATGGATGGAAACCATAGTGTGAAACGTACTTATTTCTCCTGTTCTTTGATAACCTAGCAATATAGTGGCGTCAAAAGACTTCACCTGAATTAATGGCTTTAAAGTCGCTTGATGACTTAGGCCTAAGGTGGTGCCTTGGGTATTATCCTAGCTGATTATTATTATTATTATGTCGTTAAGGCAAAACACTTACATTAAGCTTACATTGAATAGACAAATCGACATAGTGCCAAGACCATAAGCATAAAGTATCAAATTAATTTTTTCCCCGGTCTAACACACAGTGGCGTAGCCAGGATTTGGTTTCGGGTATAGGGAAAGGTCTTACGTGTTGAGCAAGCTCAAAGTTACCGTCTTCTTAATACTGTCTTCAATATTTTTCCTCCGTCACAGTTATGAAAAACGAAATAGGAACATATCGGTTAACCTCAAATATCTTAAGTAGCGAAATTTAATATACATGCGTCATAATTATACGCGAAACGCTTGATTTTCCGTCCCGCTTAAAGGTAGAAAATAAATTGAAATTCGAAATTCCCGCCTTTCTAAGCGTGCCGAAATAACAATAAGAGGGAAAATCGAGAATTTTCAGAGCGTCCCTCTTTCGCGCGAGGGACTTCTTTAAGATCGTGGAAAGAGGGGAATCTCCGCTCTCGGGCGTGAGCCTTCAACGGCGAGAGGCAGAGGGAACGCGGAACAGAAACTCCGGAGTTTCAGCAAGTCCCTCTTTCACGGGAGGGAGATCGCCACGAGCGTCGAAAGAGGGGGAAAATCGCTCTTTAGAGGGAGCGTTATTCGCGAGAGGGAGAGTGGAAGAGGGGCCGATTATTCACTCTCTTGAAATCCCCTCAGAGTTTTGCCCATGTCTGGGCAGAAGTAAAAAACAAAACAGTAAACTTGAACAGTAAAAAAGTTATTTTAATTTTAAATTAACGATATACAATTTTTCGGTCCGTTGAAACCTTTTCCCTTTTGTTGCTATAAAAAACGTATGTTAAATTTCGGTCGGTTGGTTCTTTTTTTGGGGCCGTGAGTTTTCGATCCGTTGGACCCCTTAGATCGGTTGGTCTTCGGCCCATCGCACCTACCCCGTTTTGCCCACCTCTAAGAAAATGCACTCAAACAACCTTTTTCGCGTACTTCCTAAAATCGGTCGAGCTGAACTGGATTAACAGCAACCACCTTAGCAACTTGTTTCGATCAAACGATGTCTCAAATCCGAGTATTACCATTTAAGAAATTAGGTGTACAAATAGCGAATTAAATTTTACAATAGCGCATCCAGTTAAATGTTTTGTGTAAAGTTTAGATGATGCCAGTAGTTTTATTTAGGCGGAAGTTATTTTGTCGCTCTTTAAAAAATGAAAATCAGAATGCTCTCAGAATTGGGATCTAGGGTTCAGAGTTCTGTATTACATTAATGAAAGCCAACCAAGAAGTATTTCAAACTCAACCTTACCGACCAGAAATGGTAAATCAACGATGAAAATAACGAAAACAAAAAGCGGCTATTGTCAGGCATAGGAGTAGCGTTACTGGTTTTTACTTAAAATTATACATTTCCGCGCTGTTATTTTTATTGAAACATATTAAATAAATAGTATTTGGCACAAATTTTACTGGAGAAACTGTTAAATTACATTGGGCCAAATAGCGTTTAATCCGAATGAAATGAGAATAAATATTGGCAAAAACATAGGATATATTTGGAAATCAGAAATATGGGGTACTTTTTTTTAAAGTGATAAGCCACTCGCTCAAATTAGTAACTAACTAAGTTATTTATTGAGTTTTACTTGTTGTTTCCATTTATTAAACATATTCCAATTTATTTATTATTTCTTACTTATTACATTTCCTTTATTAAACTGTTTCTTACGGAAAATATTTACAAATAATTCACCGATTAAAAGGGTTAAATGGATTAAAAATTCAAATAATGTAGTTTGGATTTTAGATATGGCAAATTTAATAATATGACAGTCAACATAAACGTGCGACGCACGAGACTACAACGCGAACCAATACACCATTAATTTTGTAACTTAATTACTATACTAAGTTTAGGCAAACTTTGACCACTCTAACTGGACAAACTTTAGGAGCTAGGGAAAATTTGTTAAAAGACTATTTTGGTCCTTTGACCAGGCTTAACAACATATTTAAAATTGATATAAGACCGTAAACAGCCATTTCCTACAAAAGATGTGCGATGTTCTTTAATTTCTACATTTGACTTTAATTAATTACTTGAACCAGGGTTGTAGAGAGAGGGTTCGATCACTTATCAATTCTACCATAGGAGAGTTTGGCTAAAGAAAAAATGGCAACTAGATGGCGTGCCCGACACTGTGTAGCCCCTTCAGATACTTATGGCCTTTCCCAAAACATAGAAGTACTGAAGTGCAGCCTAATTTATAGGAGATAGCGGAAAATTAAATTTTATAAGCTAACTGGGATTTTGTTTCGTTTTTACACGTGTGAATTTTAAAGAAATCAATTTATTAATATTTATAATTAATCAGTGAACATTTAATTTTGGTTTCTCAAATATTTATTTTAACTGAAATATAAAACTTGTACCAGAATTGATAAAGGAATATCACTGACAATAGTTTTGCCTTTTGGCTTTTAATTAGTTTAGGTTTGCTTCGATGGTTTGCAATTTAAAAAAATAAATTGTTAATTTAGAGATCATAATGAACAGATTTCGATCGACACGAAAACTTGGTAGTGTTCCCTTTCCCTAGGTACACCAGAGTTCTGAGGTAAAGCCCAAAAAATATCTATAAGGGCTACGTAGCGTCACTAGCGCCATCCTTTGTAGAAAAATATTTTGCCAAATAAAAAATCTAAGAAATAGAACCATCTCTTTACAACCCGGCTTCAACCTGTGGTCGTATGGGGCATTGTTTTGTGAGCGATGTTGAAAAAATCATCGACAGGTACCAAAGTATGGTGTTATGTAACCAGTGCTTTGATGTGGCTTTACATTATACACATACTTCCCTCTAGATTAATATAATTATAAACTGTATAATAGCGTTGTCTCAGAATATAACAAAGGTTAAGTACTTATGCCAGTGCAAGCAAATTGAGTAATATGAAACTTATTTGTCCGCCATCTTTGAATTCTTACCCTCCACCATCCATTCCTCCACACGTGTGTATTGTGTGGGAACGGTCCGAACGTGTATTTCAGCCGTTGTCTTAAAAGTTTATTAAAAATGTTAAAATTGGTTTCCCCATAGGATATTTTTAAACTACTGTCTCTGTGAATGTGTTCTCGTCATTTCTAGGTATGTGGCGCTAACAGTTTCTTTATGTGACGTCCATTGGTACGGTTTTAAAAGTCGCGAAAATTAAACGGTTTTTATCAGTGGCGGTCGTCGGGCTCGTGCCGTAGTTCGTTACCGGCGCCCTCCTGCCTGAGGTGCCCATAGTTTAGCACAAACTTTACGAAGACAGTTACCTCTTGCCTTCCTATCTTCGGCCATATTCGAGCAGGTGGTTGTTTTCTTTTTTAACTTAATACTTAAAGAAGTACGGGGGTGATTTATCCTCCCTCCATCCCGTAAACGTTAACAACGCCTCCCCCAGACCCCCACTGCAGATGGGAGGCGGTTTCCGTAACGGTGCCACAGCCTCAGATTGAATCAAGGCGCGATAATTTGCGCTTGCGCAGTTGACTCAACGACAAGCTAGAGATACAAAATAAGGTCCAAACAAATTGCGGAGTGAGTTTTAACCTCTCTCCTTGCGCCTCACTGCAAAGATCTCAACAAGTAGCTACAAACGGGAAAATTGCAAAAAGAGGGACGAAAACTTCGATACCAAGCCAAAATGAAAATGAAAATAGGAGCCAATCTCCCCCCAACGAAAGTTTGATGATTTCACCATGCCATGTTAAGTTGAGTAATGACCATTGTCGAAATCTACCGGCAAATCTGGAGGAAGTTAATATGGAAACTCGTATTCTTGGGGCGATATGTGCCTTGACGCTTAAAATGGAAACGCAATTTCAATTATTTAAAGAGGCCCACGAAACCTCCTGAAAAATATTGTTACCCAACAAATGAAATTAGAATAACAAGAGGTAAATAACAAGTTTAAAGTGACGGAGGAAGCTCTACAGACAACAATGGTATAGTTGGAACAATTACAAACCGAAGTTAAATCGCTAAAGTCTGGCAACTGATCAAGGAAGCCTTCCAGTTGGCTGTTGTACAGGAAACCAAACATCGCGATGAGCGTGCATCAAATGTAATTATCTTCGGAGTTGAAGACAAAGCTTTAGAGGACTCTGACACAGCTAGTAAGTGGCTTGCCACAAAATTGGCACTCGAAGAGACCGAAATCTCGGTCTTGGAATGTAAGAGTTTTCTGGGAGAGAGCAAAACCAACTGGCCTCGTCCGATTCGGCTGATCTTGGGGTCTAGAAAAATGAAACACCAAGTTTTGTCCAACGCTCATAAACTGAAGTTTACACCAGTATGCGAATCTTTTTTCCTCCGTCCAGATCTAAGCCGATATCATCGCAGAGGACGTCGCAACAGTCGCAACAGTCGGCAAAGAAATGAATCTGCTGAGCGACGCTCTGAAAATTCTCTTCAGCTTGACAGAAATAACACACAGTTGGCAGCCACGAATAACGAAGAGGAGAGCGCAGCCAGGCCTCACGAAGAAGCCACGGGGTCCAGGAAAACTCGATGAAGACACGAAAGTGGAGGCAACCATAATAAAAAACGACGAGGTGTTAGAAAAAAGAAGGGTGGACAAAATTTTAAAATGCAATGTTTAAATATTGAGGGTCGTGGTAAATGAGAGTCGAACTAACTGAAATAATGACAAATGATAACTTGTCTGTCTTTTGCTTGACCGAAACTCATTTAAGAAATCTCGAGTACTTGGAACTACCAGTTGGGTTTAATTGGAATGGCGTAAATCGTCCATCTGAAGAGAAAGTAAGAGGCGGGCTGGGTGTGATTGTAGAAAAATTAATATATGTAAATTTCTATAAAAAAATAATGCTAAATATTATGTAAGAAAAATATAATCGCGCGCGTGAAGATTTTTGATGTTATTAAGCGTTAAAAATTATCAGTTGAATTTTTGAAGTTGTCCGCGCGCGGATGGTTTGAAATCTCTTAAAATAAATAAAAGTGAAATGATTATTTTCGAAGTCATCGTTATTTTTCCTTAACGGTTCCAAGTTAGGTTTAGTTAGGCCTAGTTTATTCAGTTTAAACAGTTGCTCTCCCATTATTACAACGTAAAACTTCAACATCTTTAACATATTTGGTGCCGAAACCCGGGAAGGTCGTTTACGTGCCTACTTGGAAGCTGCGATGGCTGGAGATCAGAAAAAGAAGTTTATAAAGAAGCGGGAAACTGCCCGAAGAACTTCCACCGAAATTGTGGACGTAATAGAGAATGAATTGAATGGGAATCAGCCTAACGTAAAAGAGCTTGAAGATGCTGTTGGGTAGTTGCAGTCCAAATTTAAAACATTAGTGGAACTCGACAACAAGATTGAAGACTTGATCACTGACGAAGATGAATGTGAGATCGAGATAACCGAGACGGAGCAATATATGGATAGAGTGGTGCTATTTAAGAACAGAGCAATGACATGGCTCGAAAAGAAGGTAACTGGTGTACGAGACACATCGCGATGTTAACAACGAGAACGTTCCAGCAGCTATTCACGGTCCACCGGTTCGACTTCCAAAGCTGGAAATTTGCAAATTTAACGGCGAAGTTTCGCTTTGGCAGAACTTTTGGGGCCAGTACGAGACTGCTATCCACAAAAACAATCACCTCAACGCCATAGATAAATTCACCTATCTCAAGGGCTTCTTTGAAGGAACCGCCGCCAAGGTCGTATCCGGATTGAGCTTGTCCGCCGCTAACTACGAAATAGCCATTGCCCATCTCAAGAAACGATTTGGCCGTAAGGATTTAATAATCAGTTCGCATATGGAACGTCTGTTGAAGTTCCCGACAGTAAAGAAATCATCGGAAATCGTGGCTCTTCGTCAGTTATTCGACAGTTGTGAAATTGCAGTGCGAAGTTTGGAGGCTCTTGGCATTCGCAAGGATACCCACGGAAGTCTTTTAAGTTACCTGCTTGGAACTCGTCTACCGGAAGACATCGTTCTGGAGTTTAGCAGAACTCGTCGGAAACACGACACGGAATGGCAATATGACGAGATTATGGGTTTTCTGGAGCGACAAATCGTAAGCAGAGACCACGCTTACGCCTGGAGAGAACCTACCTTAACCTCGAAGCCGGGACCCCAAGAAAAAACAAGTACGTCGTCCAAGTTTTTCTCAGAGAAAAATGTTTTACCTTCCGCCGCGTCACTCAATGTTGTTGCCGAAAAATCAGTATGGTGTAACTTTTGTGAGAGTAATACTCATTATACAAGCAATTGCGACAAGTTTACCACCGAGGAAAAGAAGCATTTGGCTGTCAAGAAGAGACTTTGTTTTTCGTGTGTTAACACTGTGGCCGTAAACACCACTACTTAATTTGCGACTCTAAAGAAGTCAAGAATTCCAAGAGAAATAGTCAGAGCACGTCAGAGCGGTACTCCAAAGTTGCGGAGGAAAATGTTACGCCGAAAGTGGTATTGTCGTGCGGCAATCCTGAAGTTCAAGGCGTAGTGCTGATGCAGACGGCTAAGATGGAAATATTGAGCGCCGATGGGAAGGGTCACGAATCGCGTTGCCTTTTAGACACTGGAAGTCATATGTCTTTCGTACGCGAAGACGTATCTCGTAAACTGAACCTTAAAGTGCTAGGGGAAGAGACCATAATAATTCACGTTTTCGGACAAGATAGACCGGAAGGAGTTACCAGAAGAAAAGTCGTTATGATTTTAAAAAGTTTGTACGATCCTACTAAATCTGTGAAAATTGTTGCTATAGAAACTCCGAAGATCTGTGGAGCGGTATTCGCGATTCCCAGCGGGAAAATAGTGAAGGAGATGTCCGAGCGAGGTTATAAGTTGGCGGACGTCTCTGAGAAGAGTCAAATTTCGACAGCGGATTCCTCGATTGAAGTGCTAATTGGTTCAAACTTCTATTGGAACGTCGTAAAGGACGAAAGAGTGCACTTGGATGATTCTTTGGTGGCGTTGAGTACGGTTTTTGGATGGATGATTCACCGTGGAGGTCGGAGTAAACTCGGTCGCTGTTTTGCGAGTAAGCGTCGAAGAAGAAATATCGAGCCAAGTGCGAGCTTTTTGGGAATCTGATTCGATAGGAATTTTGATTGACAGCGAACCAAACTTAGAGGCCTAGGAGCAACTACATAGATTTGAGAGTAATCTTCGAAACGTGGGTGGAAGATACGAAGTAGCCCTCCCATTTAACGATAGAAGAAAGTTTGATTTGTCCAATAAATACGGAGTGGCGAAGAGACGGTTTTCGCAACTAATGTGTCATTTGAGAAGAAATCCGACGGATTTTGAGCGTTACCACCAAGTGGTACTTGGGCAGCGAGAATCTGGAATTATTGAGGAAGCGCCATGTGTGGAATTTCCAAGAGCGGATACTCCGGTTTACTATATCCCACACAGAGCAGTTATGAGAGAGGATAGAACAACTACCAAATTGAGGATTTTTTACGACGCTTCTTCACACGGCAAGAATGAACTATCTCTAAATGAATGCCTGGAAAATGGACCTTCTCTTCTACCAGAGTTATTGGATGTTTTGATTAGGTTTAGAGATAAACCGATAGCTTTCACTGGCGATATCGAGAAGGCTTTGCACCAAATAAGTATCCGTGCAGTTGATAGAGACGCCTTGAGAATTTTGTAGGTGTAAATTACTGCCGACGATGAAAACCAAGAATTAGTAACGTATCGATTCGCTCGGTTGCCGTTTGGAGTGAATTCCAGCCCCTTCTTACTGAACGTTACGATTAAGAATCATCTACGTAAATATGAAGAGTGATATCCTGAAGTTTGCCAGGAATTAAACGAAAAATTATACGTGGATGATTTCATATCTGGTGAAGAATCAGTATCCAAGGCCCACAAATTGATATCGCACGCCATAATCGTGCTCAAGGACGCTGGAATGAATATGCGAAAATGGAGAACAAATTCCGGAGAGCTATACGTGAGATGCTAGGAGAATGCGCTGCCGGTGTAAACGAGTTGGACACCCTTCCTCAACCCTCAGTGCAAAAGGTTTTGGGGCTGTCTTGGGAAGAAAACACTGACGTACTGATCTTCGATGAAATACGTTTAAATGAATTTGTTTTGCAACGAACCAATACGAAGCGTTGGGTTCTAAAGTCAGTTGCCCTAATTTTCTACCCTATCGGATTCCTCAGCCCTTTCACCATTCGAGCTAAAATGATTTTTCAAGAACTCTGGAGCGAAGAATTTAAACTGGATTGGGATGACGAACTCCCGTTGGATATATCGAGAAGCTTTGACGATTGGTACGAAGAACTAACGCACTTGAACATGATAAAAATACCAAGATATCTTTTAGTGGAATCGAATATTTTGGATACGAAAACGCCGAGATCCACTGTTTTGTTGACGCGAGCAAACGTGCTTTCGCCGCGGTTGCGTATTGGAGGTTCCCAACTAAAGATGGGAAATATCAGACGAGCCTGATAATTTCTAAAACACTCGTGGAATGTCTATCGAAAAATTATCGTTGAGTTACTTGTGGTGGCATGGTCCGATTTTCTTAGTCGAAGGAAATTTAGAAGACTCCATTGGCGTTATGGCAAAATCTGATTTAAATGTTGCGGAAAACAAATTGAAGACGGAAATAAGAAATGCGGCGTTAGTCAATAATGTGGAACCAGTCTCGAAGCGGCTATTTGATTTAGCTAGATTTAGCTCTTTCCTACGAGTCGTGAGAGTAATGGCGTGGATTTTAAGACTCTTTAAGAACAAGAAGAGAAAAATCAAGAAGGCAGGACCCTTTGACGCTGAAGAGATGATAATGGCGGAGAAATTATGTTTGTTGCAAGATCAAAAGGAAAGCTTCCCAATTGAATTTGAAAAACTACGGGAACGGAAAAATCTACCTAACGGATCGAAGATTCTATCGTTGACTCCGTTTCTCGATGAAGATGGACTTCTTTGCGTTGGTGGGCGCTTGCTTGGAGAAAACTTTTCATATCGTCAAAAACATCCGTGGATTTTGGATTCTAAGAGTTACCTGTCGTAACTTTTGGTGCAATATCACCTCGCCAGATTGCATCACGCTGGAGTAAACGAAACTTTGGTCGAAATCAGAGAAACTTACTGGATTCCGAAAGGTCGACAACTCGTAAAGAAAGTAATTTACGATTGTGGCCGTTGTAAAAGATATATAGTTAAACCATGTGAAACAACTGTGGCACCGCTACCTACGATACGAACAACGGAAGCGCCACTTTCCAAGTTTGCGAAGTTGGTTTTTGTGGACCACTTTTGACGAAACAAGGAACCAAGTGTTACATAGCTCTGTATACCTGCGCTGTTACACGTGCTGTTCATTTGCAAATTGGTAGTGATTTATCGGCTGAAACGTTCTTGTTGAGTTTCCGAAGATTTGTGTCACGTCGAGGGATGGTGCGTATAGTAATTAGCGACAACGCTAAAACCTTTAAGAGAGCGGAGGCGGATTTGGATTTGCTCTGGAAGAATTAGAGAGGAATCGCGGTATTAATTTATTACGTCCGGTTAAATAATTGTATCCTTTAGAGTATAACGAAAATGTCAACTAAAATTTTGGAATATAATGTTACGTTTTAAAACTTGTTTGAACGTTGTTCAAGGCTAAGGAGTGTGTAGAAAAATTAATATATGTAAATTTCTATAATAAAAATATTGCAAAATATAATGTAAGAAAAATATAATCGCGCGTGTGAAGATTTTTGATGTTATCGAGCGTGAAAAACTATCAGTTGTATTTTTGAAGTTGTCCACGCGCGGTCGATTTGAAATCTCTTAAAATAAATAAAAGTGAAATATTTATTTTCGAAGTCATCGTTATTTTTCCTTAACGGTTCCAAGTTAGGTTTAGTTAGGCCTAGTTTATTCAGTCGGCTAGGCAATACTATAAACAGTTGCTCTCCCATTATTACAACGTGAAACTTCATTTTCATTCCTTCTTTCTTTTACCCAAAGTCAAGGTGTGTGATTGATTCTGCGCTTGTTGTATACAGAGCAATTTTCCGTCTATTGAACTCCTTCAGCTGAGCCTCCTTTTCTTTCACTCGTACAACAAACATTTGCCGCATTTATTCCTCCTTTCTTTGCATTTCTTGCAAATGTCCTTGCCTTTTTTACTCGTACGTCTCTTGAAAACTGACAGGTTTTTTATCAGCTCCAACGTCAGAAAAGTCCATTTGTTCCAATCTCATTCTTCGATATAGCTCGTAATGTCGAGCGTGAGTTTGCTTTGCTGTCTAACTTCTTCATGCAAATTAAGTCAATGGCTTGTTGGACATATGAAATACAGGCAAATGTGAATACGTGTGTCATGAAATGCAGATAAACTTCTCTGAGTTTCACAAAATCGCAATGATTTTCATTCTCAACTTGGACTGTTCCCCATGGATACTGACGGGCACCTGGTATTGAATGCATCCCTTTATTGAAATGTCACGAACATTGTTGGTTTCATATAACCATCGGAAAAAAAATATTTTCTTTTAGCTGTTGTCTACATGGCAACCAAAAAAGAAAAGCCAACGTGGAACGAAGCAATTTTTAGCTCTCTGAAATCTGACATTCAGAATTTTGACCCAACTGGATCATCTCCTATTTGCATCTACGGCGATTTCAATGCCCATATTCGAGATTTTAGCAATTCTCGTGGCCTTATTATTCTTTGAGTTTCCCCTGCTCATTCATTAGATTTTCCATTGTATATAAGTTCATAATATCATCATTTAACATATCGTTGTTTACATTTTGGGTCATTCCAGGACCGATTTTCCCACTTGTTCACCCGACCATCGCCAAATTTCGTGAAAACTTTTATTTAGGGTTATTTTGGCCGTAGAAGTCGATTCTGAAATTTTCAGAAAGATTGGAGGAGCGGTTGCTGAGATACAGTGTAGTCACATTTTTGAAAATGACATTGAACCCTACCATTAACCACTTTTTATCTCAGCTTCTACTTAACCCACAAATTCGAAAGAGGGTTCATTTTAAAGGAATTGAAGAGCGGAATGTAAATAAGTACTAAGGTTCATGCTATATATAATATAAAATACAATAAATCAAGTTTTAAATAGTTGACCTTTGACCCTGAAAATAGCTCATTTTTAATTTTCAAAATTTAATTTATTTCCGCATTCCCTAGTTGCAGTCAACAAACTGCGAGGGTAATATTTTTTGTTTTCGAGAAAAAAAATTATTTCGTATACCCCTCCTTAAAAAAATGCATAGAAATTTAAAAAAATATATACAGGGTGTTAACTAAAAAACGATACAGAGCCAATTACTCAACATGTGTTTTAAGTTAGAATTTTAAATTTGCAGGTTACATAGAGGGTTCAGGGGGACAAATGTCAATGAAAATTTCAATGAACTTGAACCGGGTGTTCAAGGTCATTCAAATTTTATCTTGAGAACCATTAGGATTAGAAAAATGGTTCCAATTAGAAATGTGTTCTACGTTTAATTTTAAGTCCAAGCAACTTTGAACCGATCTAATTTGACCAATGGGAAGCCGATAAATGTTAGACCAAAAACCATAAGGTCGTGTGTCGTATTCTAATCTTAAATTTCTATATATTTTTTAAGGAGGAGTATACGAAATAATTTTTTTTCTCGAAAACAAAAAATATTACCCTCGCAGTTTTTTGACTGCAACTAAAGCGCGTATAGGGAATGCGGAAAAAAATTAAATTTTGAAAATTAAAAATGAGCTATTTTCAGGGTCAAAGGTCAACTATTTAAAACTTGATTATTGTATTTTATCTTATATATAGCATGAACCTAAGTGCTTATTTACATTGCGCTCTTCAATTTCTTTAAAATGAGCCCTCTTTCGAATTTGTGGGTTAAGTAGAAGCTGAGATAAAAAGTGGTTAATGGTAGGGTTCAATGTCATTTTCAAAAATGTGACTACACTGTATCTCAGCAACCGCTCCTCCAATCTTTCTGAAAATTTCAGAATCGACTTCTACGCCCAAAATAACCCTAAATAAAAGTTTTCACGAAATTTGGCGATGGTCGGGTGAACAAGTGGGAAAATCTGTCCTGGAATGACCCTTTTATTGTTTTCATGATATATTTTTATATATTTATAAATTTTATTGTTAGATTTTTAAAATTGCAAATTGTTTGGAAATGGTGAAAAGTTTTTAATGAATATATTTGGCATTTAATTGGTATACCGCAATATATAGATATCAATTAAAATATTGGTGATTGAAGAACAGTTTGAAAAATAAGTTCGTCTTTGGAGTAGTTCTTACTTTAAATTATTTTATGAAAAACGTTAATCTAATATATTTAATGAATTACAATGTTCATTCCGTCAGTGCGATGAATCTGAAGTATGCAAACACTTTGTCGTTTAAGAATTATTATTATGTAATATATTATTATCACGTTTCTTGGGACCTTTTCCCTTCTTGTTACCCAAATATCACGTCTGTATAATGTTCCTTTTGTTTAAAATAATTTCGAAAATTTCAACTTCTAGATTAAATCTATCGCAACAATTTTCAGTTGGAAAATGACTTCTGAATTGAACAAAGAATTATCTATGGCAGTTATTGAAGTAAGTTTCGAGACATTTCTTGGAAAGATGCCTTCGTTTCTTTCGTACCTTATAACAACAGAATAAATGTTTAAGTAATTGAAAGAATAATTTATGCATATAACGGAAAACGATTTTAATAAATAGCACAAATAAATATTTAAAATTGGTTATTGATATATTTCGAAATTTGATATTAGTAAACACTTGGTCTTCTAAACGAGTCTTGAAATTATATGTAAAACAATAACTCAGCCCTTAAGAAATTATAAAACGCAAATGCGTCTTAGAATTTTTATGTTTTATAAACCTAAGTGTCATTTGAACATAGAAGCGTAATTTATAAAGAAGATATTCTTTAATTAGGAATCACTTTTAATAAAATCCACCGTTATAATATATGATATGTTTCAAGAAAAGATCAAGCGTAGGAGCAACCTAAGGTAATACATTTTCGAGTATTCTTTTTAAACTGTTGTTAGGTTTTAGGAATGCAGGAGATTTTTGTATTCCACAAGCTATAAAAGTGACGAAATCCAAAAAAAATGGTAGCTTTTAATTGTTTAATATTTGTGTCGATGAATAAGAGACTCTGTAATACTAGAGAGATAAAATGACGAAAACAGTTTCTTCGCGTCCTATTGAGGATCTGAGACAAATTTAGAAAAAAATTGTCACAGCTTGGGCCACCAAAACAGAAACCTTTGGCAATCAACTTGCTGTCTTAGTTGGCTGAAATCTTTCTGACCAAAAATAGAAAATAAAAAAATATCACGGATATTTAAGTAGACGCAATTCCCCCTTCTGATGCATTTAATATATTTCAAATATTAAATTTTATTTTAAATATATTTTTATTTTTTCCACATTAACTTAATAATCGTTCGATAAAAACCTTTTGAGAAATTTTTAACTGTCCTTTATAATAAAAACAATATCCTTATCACCCTGTTGTTTAACAAAATCTAAGCACTAAGCAATTACAAGCCAATAATAATTCAATCCAAAGATAAATCCTCATCCGCGTTTATTCCTTAATTATGAAAAATATTTCCATTACCCTGTATATGAAATAAGTGTGCTAAGTTTAGTTATAAATGTTACCAAAATAACCCACCATGAACAATAACCCCATTGCAATGTCATATAAGATTATCAGGGCACTTATCCTTAACAATCGAAAAAACTTTACCATCAATCTCATTGACCAATATTGCAATCACTCCGTATATTAACATGATTAGCACAAAATAAAAAACTAAAAGGAATTTTTATTTAAAGCTGCACTTACTTAACAACCTAGTTCGTTAATAATAATATTAATAATCAGCTAGGCTAATACCCAAGGCACCACCTTAGGCCCAAGTCATCAAGCGACTTTTGAAGCCTTTAATTCAGGTGGCCGGGTTACAATGCGTAGGAGGGTGGTGGCAAGCCCTGCATGCCACGCGATCGAGCCAACAGCTCCCTACACTAACTATTACCGTTAACCTCAACAAGTTTTTATGGAAGGGGAAACCGAAGAGCTCGAGGGAAAACCCCTTAAAACAGTAGAGAAAGAACTTGCAAACTCAACGCGGAAGGAGTTGTTCCGAGTTTTCACCCAGTGCCACAAGCTAGGATCGCAGCTCCTCTTGCTGCGAGGCGAAAGTGCTAACCACTCCGCCACCCCACCGTCAACGATCCCCTTAAATTTGTCATTAATCCAGTAGAAAAAAAACTATTTTACCTTTCATAAAAGTACCAAAATTAGCAAATTATAAAAGCTCAACAAAAAAGGCGGTTTGAGTGATTGACTCCAATGAAAAAAGTAGTTCTTCTGGGTGGTGACATTTCAAATCAATCTACCCTTCTAAAAAAATGGTGTGGCTCGAAAATTAGCACCTAACAATAGAAAGTGTCATACTTATGGTTATTATTTTACGTATGTTAAACGTTTTGTCTTTATATTTTCTGTAGCGTCAGCTTTATATACTTTGCTTTC